>NW_026854623.1:0-5126 GCF_026571515.1 Ruditapes philippinarum
ATGCATTGATGAATTACCAGAAGAAGTTGAACAGACCTAAAACACACTCAATCGTATCAGAAGACAAGAGTGGCGAGTTCCTAACCATGTTGGCATGCTGTTACTTACAAAGGTAGTGTCCTGGGTGGTTATTACGCTATGTACCAGCATGTGAACACAAGCTACTTACCTGAATATTCGATATTTGAAGTAGCGTGAGTGCATTGCAATGAAAATGCAACAAGCCCAAGTGGAGATGTGTAACATGGGGAAACAAACGATTTTAATTAAGGTGAGGATGAGGTGTTCCTTTTTCACTTCTGGATATTTTTCAGGTTTACCCCGACACTACTACGGGATATGACTGCTGCCATAGTACTTAAGAGTGAGACCGGAAACTACGAACACTACAAATTTTCCGGTGGGGTTGCCACTGTTTTAACTGAAATCTGAGCTGGCAATTTAGAAAGAGGAAAAGCAGGCAAAAGTACTTCTTAATGTAAAAAAAAAGAAGAGCTAGGTATTACATTAGATTCTTACTTAGATTTGGTGGCAAAAACAAAGTATGGCTATGACGACATTAAAAACTGTAGTTACTTTACGCTGATGAGCCATGCAGTTCCTAAGTTCCCCAAACTGAAGGTAAAAGCATTTCGTAAATGGCGATCTGAGTGTTATGCCTAACCCTATAACCAAATTGGCAGTGTAACTTTAGATTCCACATTTGAAGAATTCAAAGTGGGTTTACCCGAACTAGACATTAACTATTAAGATTTTAATTATGATTGAAGAAGTCAAAGAGAAAAACAGTAGTAGAGTATCTAGGTGAAGTTTAAAACTACGATCCAGCGTGAAAAATACCAGCCTAGCCTTTCGCCTTTAGATCTTCCTCAATTTTTGTTAAATTAGTTAACGGGGGAGAGGACGAAAACAAATCCCCTGTTGTAATATGAAAATGCTAGATAAAGTCCCTATGGAAGGGGATACCATTAATATGTGCCATCTGAGGTATCGCTAAATCTACCTTACTAGGGGGATACCTGTTTCTTTATTATTGCTGTTATGGGTGTACTATACCTGATTTCGGTAAAAAGTTAATCGCGCTAATTTATGTCTCGACTCTATGGAGAACGGGGTAAAGAATATGCGAAGAACTTGGAGTTCCGTTGGGAGAACAGTCCTTTTCTTCAGCAGTACCTGACCCTAAGGCCAAGTTTTACTGAGTCAAGATGGGAATTGACAAACGTTGATGGTAGTACGTTTATCATTAAGGGTTACGGTGCAAAGACCGGTGGTACGTGGTGCTCGTGAGCTAGGTGTACGTTCCACAATTAGCTGTACTCGATGACTTGATATCAGATAAGATTCTTCCTCTGCTACTGTTATTGCAAGACATTGAGAAGACCATTTCTAGTGCTTATTGAGTACGCACTGCACCCTACATCACAGAAAAAATCATTTGGTCCCAGGTACACCGTTTAAATGCAAGAGACCCTTTATACAAAGCAGTTTGAATCTGGTGCTTGGCACGTAAAACGTATACCTGTTTGTGAGAAATTTCCGTGTAAGAAAGAAAGATTTTAAAGGTAAGCTGGCCAGAATCCCGCACTAGACCGTTTTACATATGAATACGTAAACCGTATGTATTTAAAAGCGAAGAAGCACGGGGCAGCTTCAATGTTTTAACCAAGAGCTTATGTTGAAAATTATGTCCGAAAAAGACCAGATAGTTAAGGATCACCATATCCAGTGGTATTCACGCAAAGTTCTACTGAGCAAATAAAGTGCTTACAACTTCTACATTACAACCGATTTCGCTACAAGTGAGAACGCTAATGCCGATTTCAGTGTAATTTCCGTGTGGGGCAGTAGACAGTAAAGCCAACTGGTTCTGGCGTAGATGGGATTATGTAAAAAAGCAGTAAATGAGTCAAAATTGGGCAGAACTTATTTAAGGTTATCAGCGTTGTATCGTCCACTTGAGGTTGGGATAGAAGTTTCTGGTCAACAAGCGGATTCATCTCTCTTATTAAGAAAGAGATGATGGTTACCAATAACTTTTTTACTTTAGCTTCGGGACCAAAATAACAGTGGCCAGGAAGGCATACGCCCTACAACACATAAAAGTAAAACGCTTCGATCTAGTTCAACCCTGGTTCCACAATAACTTGATGCACTTTCCAGTTGAAATGCGCGAATCTGATGTACTGCTGGGAATGTATGGACGAGCTATCACTGATAACGTACGGCGGCTTTAAAAGTGCTCACGATGATTTTATTGATACCATCACAAATGCTTCCGTCATTAATGTATGGCGCCCTAGTGTTTGATGCCCTGAAATAAGTACAATCCAGGAATGAAGACATGTGGGAGGAGGAGCAGGAAGACGATGCCTCACGCCTTTCATCATACATTTGCTAACAGGTAGCCAGTAATGAAACTCCATTCAAATATTTTCTCAGTTAGTTCACGGGGAATTAGCACGCATAGCTATTGGTTCATGACGGCTTTTTAAAACCTGAGTACTACAAGCAGCTACACAGACTATACGAACCTTGGATTGATTGAACTGTATAAGCGGTTTAAAATTAAAGGAAGCGAGATGCTGTTACGCACAGACGAAAAACCATCTCTACGTACTAACTAGGCAGCCTTTGTTTTTGGTTCGGACTCAGCAGTACCAACAAGTACATTATAAGTACCGCGTGATACACAAACATTGAATCTATGTTCAAGGTAGAAACGTGTGTTATGGACAAGATGGCCAAGAGTGGAGTGTGAAACAGCTCCAATGATGAATTCTCTGTTTTTATCCAGCGAATACGATGCCTTAGAGTTCAGTGTCCTGTACCACGAAGCTGAATTGCAGTATTATCTACCGATGCGGTTTCCAGATCCTAATTGTCATACCTATGAATTCACACCTGAAGATCCTAGCTCATTCGATCCTAAAACTATCGAATTGTAGTTTTACCTGATTTCCTTCCTACAAACCTTTACTGGTTTTTATCGCGGCCAAGAGCGTTTAGTATTATTGGTTTTCCCACGAAAGAAGTGAACGAAGGCGCCAATTACATGATCAAGTTTGGAACAGGAATGCAATAAGGTAGATCGTTTTAGGTTTAATAAACAAAAGAAGAATTTGCAATCAAAAAAACTAGGCGGATAGAGGTTGGGTATGAAGAAGTCATCACTAGCGGTGACAAACCCACTGTAGTTGGTCTAGGTAAGTCCATCATAGATAAAGGTTTTTTAGAGTTACATGAAGCCCGGCATTAACCCCTCCTGCACCCATCGAGGTAGTGCCTGCTGGGCCGTCTAATCTAGGAGCAATTGACTTGGGGTAACCAGACTAACCTCAGATACAGGGTTTGTCCCAGAGATACCAGATACGGTTGGTAGCGCATGGACGTCACACTGTCGTAGCAAACGACACCCTAGCAAGGTTTTTTAGTCTGCCTGGGGTTGCATACGATGCGCTATTACCTAAGAGCGCGTATGTGGAGGTGAATGTTGCTATTACAGGTGATAGCGGCCAAGGTACTTTTATGCTTCAGGCATCCAATAGTTCCCCTAACATCGATGCCTTTTGGTGGTGAACCTGATTCAGAGTTCTTCCTGTTAAACCCGTAAACAGTGCTGGTTTACACCATAAGCACTGGAACCGCGGTGATAACGATACCTAATACAGCGGGAATTACTTCTTTCGGTATCCGTGCAATGCAGGCTCAGGTAAACCACAATACTAATAGCAGGGGTTGCAAACACGAAATTGATATGCTACCTTTCCAATCGTACTTAAGCTTTGTCCACTGCTTATGTTTGGTCCTGTTGGTTCAAGTACCGAATCTCTCTTTTGATACAGGAAGCACTATTAATGAGCGATCCCTAGTTTTGTTCAGTTTATAAGTAGGCTTGATTCCCTGCCTGAACTGCGCCACCCATCTACTTATGGTAATAGCCTGTCGTATGCTGACGTTTGACTGTTCTAAACAGTGATAGCGGTATACCGTACCTCGTATCGCCAGAGCACTTAAACGATGGTTTTAACAGAATAAAAGAGGCGCTATCACAAGCAGATATTGATTCCGCAGCAAGCAAAGGTTGGTCCTTGGGGATCTGGAGCACAAACTATCTGCCATAAAAGCGGGGTGGAGTGGATATTTCATCTAGAACTACTGTAGCAGGGTGGGGCCACCATCCGTAGACTTAAAACAGGTGAAAATGATGGTTTTACGTGAGTTACCCTAACCAATTCAACAATGGAGTTCTTGGGGTTTACAGAAAAAACCCCGGGTGAAGATCAGTAAGGAACAAGACATAAAGAGGCAGGCGGTCTACTACCCAAGTTTTTAAGTATGCATGTAAATACGATTATTATTATCAAGAGGACACAAATCAACTCTGGGTTGTAACTAAAGTAGAGAGAGTAGGATGAAAATAAAAATAAAAAACCACGTATGGTTTTATAGCAGTACAGGTGGCTTAGTTAATGTTTGGGCTGCTGTTCTAGGTAAAAGGATTGGTTGCACCCATTCTTACATCCAGAGCTTATTAGTAGCCTTGGATCTACTAGGTAAAACGCTATAGCAGGGGGTAAACCCTGCGTAACGATATCTGCAAGGGTGGGTAACCATAGGGATATGCATGATCAATTAGGTAAAGAGAGCAGATTCTGGGTGTTTCTGTGAGTGGGTTATCAACTCAACATTTGCTCCTATAGATGGCCCAGATCACTGTTGGAGTGCATATTTGTGGACTAAACAACACTGGGTAAAATCAAAGACCGGAAATTGCATATCAATCACGGCCCTGATTTTCCATGTTGGCAATACAGCAGTAATCGTATTGTTGGCTTGTTTTTTTTAGTGCTGCCCATCTATGGCATTTTTTTACATAGAGAATACAAGGCTTTAAAGCACTAGTACCCTTTCTTCTAAGATCTCACTTTACCTGTTCCAATAATTAGAGGCGATACCGCGGCGTAACCGCCATGCGTCTTTAATCTGGTTCAGTTTTTTTTAGTTTGTTCCTCAGATGCACCATGGTCTTTAGTGGCGTACTCTTCTTGGTGTTTTGTATTCCGATACCAATTTTTTACCATTTGGCCATCATACCTGTTGTTATCGGGGTTCTCCTGATCCAA
>NW_026854624.1:0-54329 GCF_026571515.1 Ruditapes philippinarum
ATTTAAAAAAACGCTTTAATATTGTAAATTTAGCAAAAAATGAATTTAGACATTATAAATGCACTTAAACCTTTTGGAAATTACATAAAGAGGTAAAAATATGCAAAAATAGCCCTTCTGCTTTTTCTAACGCAATAACTTTTATTTAACATACTAAAAAACTCTTTAATAGAATTTACATGAAAATTTTTACTAAAATTTTTGAATCTTTACTGCATACCTTTCCAAAAACTTACACATTTTCTAGGTTTTATTTTCGAAAATATTTTGCTCTTTGGAGGCGTGCAGTTTTTAAAAACTACTCGATCATGTTTCCCCTTTTTTAAAAAAGAATAATATTTCATTTCGGGGCTAATTTTCCTTTTCCGACAGATTAAAACGGGGTTATAAAAAAGGACGCGTTTTTTTATTTTTCTGTCCCCCCCCAATGCAAACGTTTAAACGAACAAATTAATGGACAATGAACTCTATTAAAAGTTTATCTGTTCCTGAGAACATTAGCTATTGCTCGATGGGCGCCATTATGGCCCCGTCGGCGATACACCAAAGAATGGAGGTCGGCGTTGCAGGTCTCCACAATTGTTTGCTGTTAATCTCGCCACATACAGTAACTCGTTCTGTATGTCGGGCGAAGTGTATTTCGATGCGAGCATTACCCTCCGTTTAAAACCGTATTATGCTTCATATAGTTCTTTATGGATTAATACTCTTTACGTTGTATTATTATTGGAAAACTTATTAGATCTACCGATCTATATTTATATTAGAAACAATGATATAATTAGAGCTATATCTATATACATGTTGGAACCATGCCTCAAAACACTCCAACACCACCCACGCCTATACCCTTTAGTTTTCTCACCGTTTTTCGTATATTTGAGTTTTCGTTTTCCTAGATCAATGTTACGCACGTGCGTAGGTGCGTAACGCTCGCTACGCCCCTGGTATATGTGAAATGTCAAAGTGTGGGATTGATATGATGTATGGATTGCTCAATTCCAAATCCTTTTATTGCCACCATATTTTCTTTTTTTTCCCGTCGTTACAAAGGCAGTTTTCCATAAACCTGAGATCAACTATGTTACAAGCATACGCATTTGAAAGTATTTCCAAAAGGACTAATTTTATAGACCTACTGGTGTTTTACCTGTCAATTTTCGTTTACGAGTTTCCGAGTTCACAATGAAGGATTTTCACTTGATTCCATTTCAAAGTTTCATTTCATGCTGCCTTTTGTTTTCTTAGTTAGAGCACATCTTAGTATCACATAAAAGGTTCCATGGTTTACGCCGTTTTACACATTTCGGTTTTTTTTCTCATACATATATGGGAGTTTAATGTTTTTATTTTTCTTAAAAACCCGTACGGGGTATGAAAAAATATCATGTTTTTGTCCATAACACTCAATTTTAAATTTGAGCCTGCAACAATTTCAATTTTTTCCCGCTACTGTCAAAAAACATCAGCTGGATAAAGCCTTTCCCGGTAAAATAATCTACTCCATCAGTACGTCATATGTACTAAGTTTAGCAGCAAAACAAAAAATACATTAGATCTATTTTTTGGGAAAAGTAAGAATGAAAACCCTTTTATTATTCTAAAAAATTTTTTAAAAAAACAGGGTTTAAAACAAATACTTGGGGGGATGTCGGGGAAGAAAGGGTTTTTCCGGTTCCCCGGAAAAATGAATCTAAAGTCGCCAAGATACACTTTCTCGCTCACCGGATAAACCTTCTCCATTTCGACATCAACCATGTATTTTCTATTTACAGTGTTGGACGGCATTTAATGTTGTTTTTGTTTCTTACACCTAAAGGAAGTACATCAAATAGACATTGTGATTGATAAAAGGATAAGTTACCACACATGAAAGAATTAACAACCTGGTTGGATTTGAACAAATAATAGTTGGAGCAATTATCCATTCTTTCAATTGGGGAAAACAAGAGCAGAAATAAATTAAAAAGGTAAACAAAATCAGAACAAATCCAACTAAAGAAATAAAACACCCATATTACACTCAAAGAATACGACTGGATAAAAAGATGTCAACAAATGTATCCATCGAGAAGTATCGTCGAATTTAGCCTTTCAGATTTAAAAACGTTTACTAATAAATTAGTATTTAGTAGCTCACATATTCTTACACGATCCGCATTTTTTCCCCTATTGAACATAGAAGAACCGAAAGTGTGTATTATTATGCTATAAAGTCACTGTTTGACGTTCTATATTTAGACATGTGACGTAATCATTATACACGTGACGTAACCACTAAAAATGTGACGCGTTGACAATAAGTACGGAAACAAATCAGGCGCAATTTACCTTAATATCAGGTACAGCAGCATTTATTTGTTGATGTCGTGTTAGAATCGAAATAATATATATCCAAATCGGTGATTTTATTGCTTGATAAAATCACTGTTTGTCGTTCGGATGCGCATCATTATTTTCACTCGGGCTACGCCTCGTGATATACTTCCCCGCATCCGAAACTCAAAACAGTGATGTTATTTGAGCAATAAAATCACAGTTCGGGATGTATTATTTCTTAAACAACGCAACCATATGACTCAATCGCTGTTCAGGTATTCACAAAATTTCACTGCAAAGTTAATTTTAAAGATAAGAATGTATTGAAAGAACCTATCTGCTGTGAATTGTTCTAGAATGGAAATTCACATTGTTACTGGGCCAGGAATAAGCAGCAGAAAAAGGAAAAGTTCTGCCAATTGACACCAGGTTATTTATGAAAATCGGTGATATTTACTGATGTAAAAATCTAAAGAAAAATAAATGTTTTCTGAAAAAGAATAAATGGAATATTTCTAACGAGACTAGTAGTATTTTCATTTCAGTTGCATATTTCGATTTTGTAAAATGTATATATTTCAATCAAATTAGTCGATGAAAAGATGGGAATTCATATTGTAAGAAATTTTCAAAAAATGTCGTTAATCATGCCTACAATGTTATTTTTAAATGAGGCACAGGACGCAGGTAGCAATCTACTAGATATGTCGAAAAAATAACTCCACTTCTGAGTAAACATTCATTGTAAAGGTACGCTGAAAGGACAAACATTCTTATACGAGTAAATAAGATAATGAAACAGTTTGTTTGACCTCCATTTCGGCATCCAAGAATCCACTTTTGCCTATTTGGTGAGCAGTCCACTCAGTTCTCGCCCACTTTATTCTAACATAAATAAGTCAAATTTGAGGCAGAATTATCGATTTTGTTTATAAGTATACTGCCGTAATATCCTAGTAAAACGAGACCAAAATATATAATGTTTAAAAATAAATATATTATCAAGATGCTTTAGAAAACTTCAATTTGTTGGACAACCCCTGAAAGTGTCCAGCCAAAAAATCATGTCTGCTGGCGCGTAGCACATATTTAGTCTGGAGGCCAAAAATCAAATAAATGTTATCATTGTCATAGTTCTTCCGCCCAGAAATGGGGTCATGAAGAATACAGATTTTTAGAGTGCAGAAACAACACAGAACTATATTACATACAAGCAGTGCCTGTACCCTTTCCCGAATTTAAATCAGACTCAACCAATATATTTTGATCCAGCCAATGGATCTTTTCAAATAAAGTTCTGTATCACCGGTTTATCGATATAGTGTATAGTTACTCTAAGAAAGATTTAAATCTAATTGCTACAAGGTTGTAATAGATTGATCATTTTCTTTACATAGAAACATGTCTACGGTCCCAACGTGGGTTTTGATAGTTTGATAAGATAGATAAACATGAAATTTTGGGTTTAATTAAATACAAACAATAACAAAACATGTGCTATTTTGACCATGTTTTCATAAAACTAAGTGATTATATAAGACTTTAACCTTAATACAGTGGTAGAGAATTTCGAAAGGAAAGCACTAACATATGAAAGCATCAAAACTGATATTACATAAACTGATTCTCTGTTATGATCTTTAATAAATTTACTAGACTCCTTTAAAAGAAGCGATATCTAATGCCTCTAAAAGTATCAATGAATTATGTTCAGTAGCAACACTGTAAACAAAAAGGGAATACTTGTTGTAAACTCGTGTCCCTATACATATTTATGATGACGACGATAGAGTAAGACCGTGGTTCCCATCTTTCTAAGAAAACAACAAACAAAACATAAAAAATTCCCTTGTCCCTTTTCACTATTTTTAAAAAGATTTTGCACTCCCTCCCATCTTCCTCTGGCCGCTTTTCCAGCACCCTGATCCATTTGTTGGTATTTTAATTAATTGTTTCCTTTGGTGTCCATGTATGTTCTGTGTTTCCTGTTTTGAATTGTTTCTGGTAGCGGTCCGTCCGTGTTTTGCCGTTGAGCACTCTCTTTATTTTGGTTATGTGTCCTACTGGGATCCTTGCCGGTGATACTCTGTTGCTGGGTTCTCTTAGAGATGCGTTCCTTGAATTCTGCCCCACCATGTTAATCTTTGTTTTCATAGTTTTGTCATAAAACTCAATAGTTTTGTCATAAAACTCAATCTGCCGCAAACACTGTATGCATTGAAGCAATTTGCAGTATTGTATTTATTTTTCTTAACTTGGCATAATGAAAATTAGATACAGTTAAACGACAATGCCGTTACGATAAGATTCGTGAGATACTATGCACTGTTCATGTTATATTTCAGACATGTTAAAATTCGTCTGCTTGTTACTTAATAAAGTTGGAAAGGAAATGAGCCTTCAGTGGATTTTTTGTAAAATTATGAATAGGAACTTCAATGCGATGATGTGATATACTATGTGCCAATCACCGATTAATCAGAAGGGCATGCAATAATAATAATAATAATGGAAACATGAACTGTGGTCTACAATACCGGTCTACAATCATTTAAACCAACAGAACGTTTAGGAGCTTAAAACATAAATTATACAGCACTGTCCATATTTCTGTTAAGTGAAAGTACTTAACAAAGCTTCATGTGGTAAAGTCTGCAATTTTCTGGAAAAATGAAGAAAAAATGCATTTTTAAATGTGCACCTAAAATGCACTAAACACATCTTAGACAGTGTTCGCGTTTACTGAGTAAACATATCAATTTACTCGCTAAAATTGCCAGGGAGGAAAGAAAAAAGGGCCGTTAAGTCCCTGGGACGAAACACTTTCCCCCGATAATTGGTTAATTCTCTCTTTATTGCTCTGACTGACTTGAGCATCCGCAGGCAAAATTTCTGAATTTTAATAACCTTCCAATTCTGACTGCAAAAACGCAGAAATTTTGATAAAGCCTTCACAAACTTAACTTGATAGATAACAACACAATATATATAGTTCTGCTAATTATAAAAGTCTTTTAAACTACCAACCTGCATGCACAGGAGCTACATACTTACCTTCCTTCCTATTTGTATCATCAAATAAAATTATCTACTAATTCTTTTAAAAGTCAAATTAAATCACTTCCGTCCGAGAAACAAGTATTTTTATGTGTGTATTTCGGTAATATAAGAAGGTGATTTCGGTAGATCATCACAAGGTTGCAGTCTGGATTACCTGCCCTTTTCTACTTGGGAACCAGACTTTTTGTCACTGACATTTAAAAACAGAATCACTGGAAAAAGTGACTTCTCTTATAAGGCAAAAAATAGAGGTATACAAATGTTAGCTTGTATCGATATTTAAAAATGTATATCGATATTGTATCGGATGATGGATATCGATGATATATCGATACTGCGATAATCAATGACAGCTCTACCTTGGAGGTATTTTAAGGTCCTTTGTGCCTCCTAAGTAGTCCTTTGTGCCCCCATAGCAGTCTATAGCGGTCCTAAGAATCACCTCATCCAAAGCATAAATTCTATCAGGAAAATTATATCTTTTCTTATAATATATATACATTTTTTTGTCACTGAACATACTGAAATATATTATAAGAATGCCCTAGGAGATATCTTAAGGTCCTTTGTGCCTCTTAGTAGTTTTCTTGTGCCTCTCAGCAGTCCTTAAAGTAGCGGTCCTGCAACTCATCAAAATCATAAATTCTATCACCAAAATTATATTTTTTCTTAAAATAATACATTTTTCACTACTAAACAAAGTAAAATATGTTATAAGAATGCCCTAGGAGGAGGTATTTTACTGTCCTTTGTGCCTCCCTAGCAGTCCTTTGTGCCTCTCAACAGTCCTTAGCGGTCCTGCAACTCATCAAAATCATAAATTCTACCACCAAAAATTATATTTTTTCTTACAATAATACATTTTTATCACTATAGATACTGAAATATATCATAAGAATGCCCTATAAGGTATTTTAAGGTCCTTTGTGCCATCCTAGCAGTCCTTTGTGCCTCTTAGCGGTCCTGCAACTCATCAAAAGTATAAATTCTATCACCAAAATTTGTTTTTTTTCTTAAAATAATACATTTTTTATTTCTAAACTTATTGAAATATGTTATAAAAATACCCTAGGATGTATTTTAAGGTCCTTTGTGCCTCCTTAGCAGTCCTTAGCGATCCTTAGCAGTCTTTAGCAGTGTTTAGCAGGACCCGAAATTAACTTGTAAAAGCGTTAATAAATAAGTCGTGACTAATTTAGTTTGTAAAAATTTGCTATTACATTATTATATCTGCAAATTGAAAAATAATTAAATGAAAAAAGATATAGACAAAAGGATACACATTTATGAGGGTTATCTCCCTTCTTATTCAAAAACTGTATCGCATTACTGACATCATAGAAAATAGCACGGATTTATATCATTACATATTGTAATATAAATACGTGAAAATAGGTAGTAAGATATTATCTATCTTCTATTGAATCAAATCCAGACTTTGCGTGTCACTATAGTAAGACACAGGCATATATACAATATCTATATATTAATCTGAATGAGTATGACGAATTAAACATGTATAAAAGCAGAATAAAAGTTTTAAAAGATAAAAACAGTTGTGTCTAGGTTGAGACATGTTCAATCTGGCTTACAGTCTTACTGAATATGGGACCAGACATTGTGACAAGGTCTCGGGTAAAGCATTCCAGTGGAAAATTATCCTAGGAAAATAAGAATATATGTGATAGTCAGTTCTAGTGTTGAGAATTCAGTACCGCTCAAACCGGTGCTAGGGGGCGTGAGGGATGTTGCACTTATTCATTATCCCTCATGTACAGACTCAATCAAACCGAGACTGCAATTTTCAGTAATTTTGTTGTGATTAATGCTTCCGAGGATCACTTTGTTTCCAGATTTTTACACTTCACAACAACAGGTATCAAGTGCCGTGTGACAGCTGTAAAAAGCCTTTCTCAGAGATTTGGTTGTCATTAATTAGTTGGTGGAGGCTATAGTTTTGGTATTGGAGTATCTCTTTACCCGTATCTGCCGTATCCTTGATTTTCATACTAGCTAATGATTTGCGAGAAAGAGGAGACTTTAATGCAAAGACTGATTAAAATTGGTGGTTTATAAGTGTGTCTTTGTCTGCAGTGTAAGGTTTATATTTGTGTTTCATTATATCTATTCCATTTGAGTCTTGTCGGGAGTTCTTGAGTAATGTGTACAGTTTTTTTAATATTTAGTTTATGTTGAGATTGTTCAGTTAAGGGCCTGTCGGCGTTCACATCGAAAATATATTCAAGGTAATCAAGGTATGCTAATCTTGTTTCCTTTTAAATAGATGCTTTAAACAGAGATAATATACTTTTGATTGTTTATTTGCGTTATATTTCTTATTAGATTTTTCCCGCCTTCTGTAGAGTATTTTCAATTTTACCTTTATCCATGGGATTTTATTTTTACGGGATAAACTTATCTATTCCCTTTTTCTAATGAGCTGCTAATGGTTTCACAACGTTCCCGTATATAATTATTTCCATATGAGTTTGACCTTATAAAATATTATGCAAATCTGTAATGTGTGACCTGAGTAATGTGTGACCTGAGACCATCCAGTTTGCCTTCTTGTAGATGTGGATTTTCCTCGATAATTGGGTCTTTTGGCAGACACAATTGACTGTTCCAGTACAGCATCTTAATCGCTGATACCTTGAATTACACTAGAACGTGTTGCAATTGACGAATTGCTTGTCATAAACAGGTCTAGAATGTTATTTTCGCGGGTTGGCTCTTGTACTACTTGGGCGAGATTTTAATCATAAAGAATGTTAATGAATTATCTGTAGTATGAATAGTGTTTACAGTCTTGGGCTGGGACTTTGTTTGACGAGTCCATTTTTTGGTATATAAAGACCCCCTACCCAGATATTTGCATTGTTTTTGATGCCATGGAGAGTGATTTGTTGAATTCTTTAACGCTTCGGGGATCACATTCTTTGGGTTAATAGTAGGTGCAGACAAGGAGGTGTTTAGATCCTACCAGTTGAATTTTAATCCACAGATATTCACAGTCTGTGTTTAATATAAAATGTAGTATGTCTGTCATATGTTTTCAATCTGCTCTCCTAGGAGATGCTTCACTTTCCGTTATCTTTCTTGATCATATTCAATAACATTTGATATTCACCTATTTTTCTTTGTTTTCATTGCCCTTTGGCGACCCTCCCCCTTTTCCAAAACGTTCACATTTTTTGACACTAAATTAATCAGACAAAATTCCACTGTAAAGCATGAAACTGACTGGTCTCCTGTAAATAAGTTTAGAATATCCCTTGACCTTTGGTCCCACCATTGAAAAGGTACAACGGTTTTTAAAAATGTAATTATAATTTACGGTAATGAAGCCTTTTCTAAATCACTGAAAATAAAATTCCGATATATCGGTCTTTGTACCATCATCGATTTAAGATTTTAAAACATGGTTTTGTTTGTTTTATTGATTGGGGTTTACGTCACACCGACACAGTATAGGTCATTTGGAGATGTTCCAGCTTTACTGGTGGAGAAAGACCTCAGGTGCCCTTCCGTCATTATTTCAGCCACGAATAGGCACCTGAGTAGAATCATCGACGTTCCATAAGCTAGCTGGATAGCTTCCTCACATGAAAAAATCCAAAGTCCCTGTCGGGACTCGAACCCACAGTGGTGAGGTTAAAACATGGTTAAAACACCTGTTAGTAATTTGTCTTTATATAAAGCATTGGTGTTAATATGTCGTCCCAAACGGCAAAACGGTATTTAAATATTTGCAGTTCACTTTGACTAAGTAAGTTCATGCACGTCAATGCTTACTTCAGTCGACCGTCCAACCCCGACTTAAAATGAATTCAGCACTTATCAAAATATTGTAACATCTTCGGATGTGATCCTAAAACAAGTCATCTTTAAACTTGCAATGAGACACTTTTGTACCATTTCATGGATCGGTTTGAATAAATCAGAATTCTTATTTGGGATCCGATGTTATTAATCTTACCTGTTGTCTGACAATATTAATCAATCTGTATTTGGCTCAAGAATCAATGTAATTAATATAGGCGTTTGTATATACTTAGGTTGTTATTTCCAAGAGAAAATCGGAAGAGCACACGAGGTCTTCCTCCACCAGTAAAGCTCGAACGTCGCCATATAACCTGTACTGTGTCGGTGTGACGTAAAACCCAGTTCAAACAAACAAACAAACAAAACAAGAGAAAATAAAGAGATATTTTTTTCAGAAAATTTGCTAAAATTTATACTTAAACCCTCTGGATAAGTCCCTATATGTGTCACAACGTGGCAAAATTGGAAATATAGCACGGTTGCCCTATTTGTTTGAGACTACTGGTCATGGACAAAGGTGTTAGATGCAAACAACCGTCAATGTATTCCTACCACCGCTTTAAATTTAAAATTCAGATATAAATATTATGATGTGCATTATATGAACATTTTCCCCTAGAAATATTGCTATACATGTTTTTTTTGTTGGACTTGTAAATCTTAAGAAACAACCACAAAAAAGGGCCAAACTAACTTTGATTTTAGGATCAAACATTTATAGCGATCAAAACTACGTTAATAAATTACGCTGCTCAATACGATCGAGAGGAAATTTTAAAGTATGATAATTATCATAAAAAACTGAAACAGGCAATAGGGCAAATTGATAAAATTCGCATTTCACCAAGCTGATAAAGCCATGTTCTCTAGGTACATCGCATTTCAATATCTTTACTCAGATTGAAACAGATCTCGAAGGTTGTATCTAATTCGATCAGGTAAAATTTCGTATTTTTATTGTACTATTTCTTTTCAGACTACAACCGATATGATTATTGCGTTTTCTTTTTATTCAATAAACAGTGTTGTTGATATCTGTTCCAAGTTATACCACATACTATTATTTCAAAGCAGCAGCAGTAAGTTTGTAATATATTTGTGCAAGTTAACTCCGTTTGAACACATCTGTAGATGTTTCAAAATTTTCAGTATTTATCATGTACGTTGTGTATTTTAATGAACGGAATTCTATTTCAACCAGGGCTGCATGTAGACGGTAGTTGACAATAGCCTTTGTCCGTCAATGCAGACTCTATCACACATGGCTTGCTACAGTTTGCTATGTTTGGCGTACATTTGAAATTTGAACATAATAGAATAAAGTATATCGGCACAATTTATTGTGGCCAGTGTGTACTTTAAAGGGTCAATCTTATTCATGTATTATACTTAATGTGTGTTTGAAGCTCCTGCTGAAAGGATGAAATTTTACGATTTGTCCATATTTTTTCCGTCCAAATTTATAATTGGTTGTAAATGATTGTTCACACAAGGAAGTCATTTCGAAATTCTGAAATTGTGACAAAAACTTCAATATAGGCCAATCTGTTTTCTAAAAATTTGACGAGGGAATGTTATCAGTAAGTGTGCGTAAACAAACAACTTACCTGCCGTATGCAGGCGATAATAATAGGTCGTTCTACAAAATTTACAATTTTTTATTGAATAAAGTCAGAAGAAGCATGGTGCTTCTATCATTTTTGTGTATGGAATGATGGCTTATATTTTAAACTAACCGAGACTCAAAATGGTGTTTTTGTGCATATATTTTGAATATTTGTTTCTTTTGTTTTACTTGAATTTTATCAAAGTTGTTATTTTAATAAATCTAAGACTTCTGTTAACCTTGGGTTAATGCAAAAGGTTAAACCGGTGATATAAGTCGATAATAGCCTCCTGATTGTCACATTTTGTGTTCCTTGATTATTTCGGGATTCAAATGTTTTTAACACCAAAAACATTAGTTATTGCAAAACAATCTGTTATTTATTGTCGAGGTTATCTCTCCGACCTTTATATAACTATTTTAGATAAAAGCTGAACAAATACTTTATTTAATAAAACATGTACAGATAAATTAAAAAAAATTGTTAAAATAAAATTGGAATGCGCGTTCACGTGTACATTGTGCTAACAAGTATTATCTAATCTTTTTTATTTCACAATCGGACCTTTTACCATTATAGTTATCATATCAATACTTTGTTAACTTATTGGCATAATTAGATAACTATTAAACACACTTGTTATCCCGTTGACACAGGTAACTTTTTATATAGTGGCCTATGTCGACGTTTTTCATTTTTATCACATTGTAGCCACGGTATAGCTAAAGTATTTCCACATGCCTCCCTTTGCTTCTGTAACAAGTTCGCGACCAGGAGATAAATGAACAGTTTGAACAGTTTATTGAAATGCTGGGCCTCTTAGAGGCAAGAGGCATCAGCCACATATACAATAAATATGCATAGATAGAATGTGAAATATCACAAAGAGTTCCACAAAATATACTAATGTACCATTTGGCATATATAAATCAAAACTGTGAAAATAAGCTTAGCTATCAGTTACTTAAGTGCTAATATAAGTTTTTACAGAATACTGCAAGTTTAACAATATACTCATATCTGTGCTATTCATTAGCATAGAAAACTTGATTGAATTGATATTAATACTATACTCTGTAGTAATATATTTTCTTCTATCAGTATTAAAGAATTGACAGTTAAATAAGTAATGGTATTAATCTCCAAGTGAGCTATTATTGCACAACTTTCATACTCTTAATTCTCTTGGTATATTAAAAATCTACCAGACTCAACAGGCAATTTATGATTCATACATCCAAAACGCATTAGTACTATAGCTAAATGAGATGGTAAAATATCTAAAAAAATTTCAAATCTGAATTCACTTTTGTACATTCAATAATTCAGACATTTACTTAATTCCGACATTTCACTATGCCAATATCGAATGAACTGGTCTTTTAGTCTATTTTTAACAATTTTCTTAAACAATGGAAGAGAAGTGGCATCATTATTAATCCAATAATTTGTTAAACCCAGTGAATCTAGTAATTTACCAACACTACGAATCCATGGGAGTTTTAACATATTTCTGCAATACAACGTGTGAAACATAAATATATAATATATAGCACATTGATTCTTGTTTGCTACTTAAAATCTTATTCCAAAAGAGCAGAACTTTACTCTTTATATGAATTAATAAAGGTAAAATTCCTAAATCTCGATAAAGCATACAATTTGGAATAATTAAATAGAGAAGCAAGAAAATCCCACATCACGGTAAAGTTAATCACAGTTATTATATTTCCGTTCCTTGAGGGTCGTTCAGCATCATATTATTGTTGTGTTTAGGGTACTTTTTGTTTTAACTGAATTAAAAACTAAAACAAAACTCTGACGTAAAATAATTGAAAGTTTGTAATTTTTTTTGCAAATGAAGGCTTTTTCAGGTACAGGTGATCATTATCCACTGAAATCTATTTGTTTTCTGACAATTTTGAACAATCAGTTTTTGGGTCTAGATTCTGTGATATTTATATCGGTGATTGTTTTTTTTTTTACTTTGATACTTGTTTTTAGGAGAAATATTGAGAGAACCAATCAAAATATATTTTGTTATATTGGTAAAATCTATTCTTAGCTATCTGAAAAAGTCCTTAAATGTCATCTTACATGACAAAGTTTGAAATATTGCAAGTTTGTTTGAGACGGTTCATAAACAACGATGTTAAATGCAAACGACCTGCAATTTTTAAACGTTTATTTTCATTTAAAATATTTCTATACACGTGTAAATGTCCAGAAACAAAAAATGAGGTCAAACTATGATTTTAGGGTTAAACATTTCAAATTGATAAAACCTTTTTATGTTCTGTATAATTATTATGCTTCTAAATACGACAGAGCATTTCATCAAGCTGATAAAAGCATGTAATCTATATACATCGCATTTCAATAACTTTACTCAGACGGAAACAGTTTCAAACTCAGTCCGGTGAAATTTCGTTTTTATTTGTTTGGGTCGTCAGACCAAACAAATAATGGTAGCGAAATTTCAGACCATGCTTATTTGCAAATTCCGCAAGCATTCCGTCACGAACTCCTCGAAGCGGTTACTTCCCTTTATAAGTACACTAACGCCGAAAAATTAAGGGGAGATCACTGCGTAAAGATTGTCAAATGACAGGCGCATTAATTTTCAAACCTTCTCAGGGAAGAAAAAATAGTTCCCGATTGGTCGAAGATTTCTAATATTGTGTAATTCTTTAACATTTCCGCAAATTACCGGTAATATATTCAAATAATTTTGTTACGCGGATGAATATCATTTTAATCAATGAAAATTGCTCGGCTTTTTCCGTAAAGCTTCGCATTATTGTGTGATCGCCTAAATGAACATTTGTTATTTAGACGTAAGGATGTTGACACTAGGACAAGAACGACTTTAGGCAGTCGACGAGCGATAATTAATTTCAATTTAATTCGAAATTAATAAGGATTACAAACCCTAATTTAGAATAATGTGCTTTGCTTCAGGCTTTGCTTCTTCTAACTTCCCCGTGGTCCAGGGGTTGCACGGTCCTTTTTAAAAGCGAGAGGACTGGGGTTCAAAACCCAGTTAAGGCAACTCATGTTGTTGTTTTTTTAATTGTTTAAGCAATAAAAACAAAAATAACATTGAATTGAATATCAGTGTTGCATTTAGCGTTATAGTCAATTTACATTATGACACTGGAAACAGCATTGCTGGCACTATACAAAAACAAATTGGTTTATAATCTCACAACCTTCACCTTTCTGACATTCTGATACCCAAACAAATTCAGCGCCTTCTGTGCTTTGATTTATTTTACTGATATTTTTTTCCAGACTATTATTGACATAATAACTGTATTTCTTTTTTTTAAATATTGGACAGTGTTGATGATATCTGTTCCGAATTAAACCACGTAACAGAAATGTGATTGTGGTATATTTGTATAAGTACACTCCGTTTGAAGACATCTGTACTGTAGATGTTTCAAATGTTTCGATTATATTATACCACGACATCATGTTCATTGTTTACATTGAAAAACGGATTTTTTTAAACCAGTGCGATATGTGGACGGTATTTGATATTTGCCTTTGTCAGTACCTACATTTAACCAAGTTTTTAAGAGCACTGATTGATTGCCAATATATGTTACATTTGCATTTCATTCAAATTAACCCTGTTGAGCTTTTTTACCCAGGGACATTTTGGAATAATTAAATTTTAAGAGGTCATTTGGTAATGAAAACTGATGGCTGAAGTGAAACCTATGTGAATACTGATGGCTGAAAATAACAAAGGGCAATAACTCAAAAATTATAATGGGAAGAGTTATCATTCTTGTGCACATTATTCCTCCTCAATAAGATCTGTCCACCTATGAAGTTTCATGTTGACATCTCAAAGACTTTTTGAGTTATGCCCCACTCAGGTGAAAAATTATATATGAAAAATAACAAAAGGTAATAACTCAAAACTTATGCACATCTCCTGAGTGAGATCTATCCATCTATGAAGTTTCGTGTTGATATCTCATAAGCTTTTTGAGTTATGCTCTGGACAAAAATTAAGTTTGAAAAATAACAAAGGGCAATAACTGAAAATTTATGCAGAGTAGAGTTATCAGTTTTGTGCACTGCACTCCTCCTCAATAATTATGATCTATCTACCTATGAAGTTTCAAGTTGATACCTCAAATACTTTTTGAGATATGCTCCGGACGGAAGGACGGACGGACGGAGACTATTTCTATATCCCCCGCCGCCTTTCGGCGAGGGATAATAATGCATACCAATGGTGTCAAAATTGGCTACAATTCCAAGAACTTAGATATTTATCAGTATGCATTGTCATGCAGACATCTACAAATAATTTTAAATTATAAACTTGGGGATAAATGACCAATACAAATGTGAACTCATTCATATTTTTTTTAACACTGAAAATAAAAAGTATGACATTTTTTAGCACTGTATCTCAGGTGAGCGATCCAGAGCGATTATGTCTAAATATTATGTTTTGACTTTGTAAGAAAGTTCCCGTACTCCCTCTGTGCTGTCATAGAATGTCGTTTATTATTTTTAATTTCTCATCGACTTTCAAATTTAACGAAAATAGCTAGCAATTTCTGTTCAAAGACTAGCAACATTTAATAAATTCTGACAAATTAAGGAAATACAAACAATAAAACTAAAGCATGAAAATAAGTGTAGTAGAATGCTATGTAAATAATTCACATCATTTAAATAAGATATCATTTGTAAATTAACTATAGTTCGTATAAATACATCTATATATATATATATAAAATTTCACTTTAGTGTCGTTACAACATTTATTACAGCATGCAGGATCTTTGAACAGTTTACGATGCAACCTTAATAATATCAGGTGGTTTAAATTCACAAAAAAAATCAGAAAAAAAACATCCAAAAAGCGAACAACACTTGGATACCTAAAGTTAAGCAATTTTGATACCGAAGTGCTTTATATATGTACATTTTAAAGAAATAGAATTGTTGTTACAGTTCATTAGTGGATTGCATAAACACAAATTTGAAAAAAGGAAACACGGGATCGCGATCGTTTAGAAAGCATGGCAGACAGTAGACGACGTCAAGTCAAGCGTCAAAATAGAATGTCCTCAGAAAGTGGTAACAAGAAGAGGAAGCTTACATCATCAAACAGGTAGCAATTTTATATTAACTTAAGCATTAATCCAATCTATTTTCTACCCAAAGGATAGTAATATACATAAACTGCTGCATTTTAGTAGACATAAGTGCTAAGAATGCGTATGCGTAAATATTCTAATTTATTTTCAGAAACTTTTACCAGAATCCGTATCTATACATTGCTCAATTTTATCAAAGTACTAATAAAAATCTAAAATTCTTAGGTCAACACTAGAAATTAGCGATAGTGACGAGGATATTATCGACAAAGAGAAGAATAGGAACGGTAATATAAAAGATTTTTATAACGATGATGATCGTGAGAAGTCGGATGATGCCGATAATGAAGATGGCGAGGGGGATAATGATGATCGTGAGAAGTCGGATGATGCCGATAATGAAGATGACGAGGAGGATTATGATGATCGTGAGAAGTCGGATGATGCCGATAATGAAGATGACGAGGAGGATAATGATGATCGTGAGAAGTCGGATGATGCCGATAATGAAGATGACGAGGAGGATAATGATGATCGAGAGAAGTCGGATGATGACGATAATGAAGATGACGAGGAGGATAATGATGATCGAGAGAAGTCGGATGATGCCGATAATGTAGATGACGATGAGGATAATGATGACGAGAAGTCGGATGATTCCGATAAGCTTCTAAAACGTTATATTTTATGGCATGCTATGAGAGCAGGTAGAAAACCATTAAAGAAATATCCGGGTACGAACACCATTTTTATACGATTTAAACTGCGCTTGTTTGTATTTTATTTTTAAACATAATATGAGTGCAGATAGCAACAGGTTTGAATCCATTATCCACTCTTTATCCCCTTCGGAAAAAGCAATCCTATTAGTGGTTTTAGTATCCCTGTAACGTAATGTTTTTGGCCTCTAAAGGGGGAAATAATAAAAGCAAGCAAATGAAAACGTATTAAGTTTCTAATGAAGCTGTTAAGGACAATTAAATAAACACTCATATAATTAGTCGACTTTAATATATATTATACAGATTTTTTTCACTCTTTTTGAAGGTACAAGCCGTAAATTTAAAATTTAACAATATAAAATACATCTCTTCCATGAGTTTAATCACTTTTATGCAAATGCATGTTAAGATCTTAAAAAAACATGTATTATTATATTCATTATAAATTATACTAGCAAATTAAATTGTCACAAAACTAAGTTTTAAAGAAATTGACATGTAGAATTTTGCATGGGAAACAGGGGAACATATCTTTAATATGATCACAGAATATAAGTTATTTTTCAGTAATTTCATTTCTGTAACCATAGTCGTCACACATTTTCACTGATGAAAACATTAATAAGCTAATCTTTATTTCCATATGGTCCTCAATCAAAATACAAAAATGCACTTAATACATGTATCATCAACTTTCCACTTTTTTAGTTATGCGATGTAAAATGTGTCATTTACAAAGCTTTTGTACTTTTTGAGTTATAATATGATACAGATTTATTTGGATAGACAGAATGACAGACAGATTAAAGTGATGTGCATAAACTTTTTATGACCCTTTACCCACGTACCAAGCATCATCAACCTAGTTTTTATACTTTGTTTAGTTACGGCAGGATCCAGATTACTTAAGATGGACAAAATGACAGACAGACAATTGGACAGACGGAATAGGCATGAATATTTGTCCACCTATCAACATGCTTAGTAACACCAACGAAGTTTTATACTCTCGAAAGAATTTCGGCGTATATTGTTATGCACCTGGATGTCCGTCCGTCCGTCTGTCTATCCGTCTGTCTGTTAGCAAGTTTTCGTGTCAAGTCTGTATCTTTTGAACGGATGGAAGAAAATTAAAACTACTTGGCAAAAATGTTAACCATAATGAGAAATGTACAGAGCAAAGGTTTAATCTTTCTTAGGTCAAGGTCAATGTCATATTGTATCAATATTAAACTTTTGTGTCTTCTCTGTATCTTTTGAACCAATTGAAAGAAAATATTTCATATTGCGTAAATATTACATTACTTATATTTAGAAGGTGTGCAGTGCTCCCTAAGATCAAAATTGTGGAAGGAAATTGAAACTACTTGCCAGAAATGTTAACCAAATGAGACGATGTGCAGAGCACAGGGTTGACCTTCCTCAGGTTAAGGTCAAGGTCTTACTTAGTCATTTTGAATCAATGTCAAAATATTGTGTGTGCTTTGTTTCGTTTAAATCGATGGTAGGCAATTAAATCTGTTTGGCAGAAATATTTTTATTACTGAGATGACGTACAAATGGCAGTTTTGGACAACCTCGGGTCAAGGTCAAGGTCACACTGGCGCCTTCAAAATTTTTATATAAGTGTATATATTACAAAGGGAGATTACAATAAATCTATTTTTTAATATGTTTCCTCCCAATATATATATATGTATGATAGCTCCCTTTATTTCTCAAAGTCTGTTACTTTATAATGTTGTTTTTTTTATCAAACTTTATAATTTCTAATTTTTTTCTGTTAAACTCATTATAATTGAGGATTTTATAGGTTTATATGATTTTATCATTTTAAAATAGGACAATCTTATTAATTGAAAATGATGATTTTTGAAATATGTAAATTCACTAAATAACAATAAGTTGTAAATGATCATATAAAATGTCCTTTTTAGGCAATTTATCAAAAATGAAATACGTAATAAGGACACGTTTTCATATGCCCAATTTTATTTTGCATGGAGCATGCCTTGCCGGCACCTACACAACTTGTATAAATCATGCTCCTGGGGTCAATATTGGCCTGCTGCAGGGGCCGAATAGATAAGAAAACTTATTTTCATGTAAGTTTTCTTATGTTAAGTTACAATATCCATATCCTAATTATTTGGAATGTATAATAAGATAGAAGAGCCCTGCAATTGTTCCAAAAATCGTTTCACTGATGTTAAAAAATTGCTGTATCAAGTAGGTTGTTGGGAGGGGGTGGGGGTAGGTCTCACACAGTTAACATGTACTCAGATTTATATTGTATACATGTTTTAAAAGTATTTTCCTTCAACTAACAACATGCAGAGTATCGATTTTTAGCATGTATAATCACTTTGTAAAAGTAGAATTATCAGTTTTACACAAATAATGAAATAAGATAGATGTTTATGTGGGTATTGATGTTATAAATGTAAAGGGAGGAAAAAAGAAGAAAATTATTTGTAACTTCATTAAGCATAGCATAGCTTTTTTATTTTTGATTAAATTTTAGGCATAATATATTGTGCTTTTGAATTTCTTGTGTAATATTATATTTATGTTTTTGTGAATTTTTAACATTTAAAAACCAACATTATTGTTTTTAGTCAGTATATATACTCTGTTACAATTGCATGGAGGTAAATAATCACCACTCTGTGCTTCGAAATTACCTTTTTAAGGGTATGATTGATAATTGTTTGGGGGTCTGTACTCCACAGCGAAACCTGTGGCATATATAATTGGCATTTAGAATACATGTGACTAAGAGCATAGCTCTTTGGCATGTTTAAGTATAGATCTTGATATTGATAATTTAAATAAAACATGTTTCGGACAAGTGTTAAAGATGGGCATCCACTCTGTTTAAAAATTATTTTTGATTACTTTAAATTTTATTTACTTATTACGATTTTGCAGTCGGGCGTATATTGCCACGCCTATGCTGTGCTCTTGTTTAGTAATTGCAAGATCTAATTTTCTTTAGATGCACAAACTGACAGACAGGAATATGGACGGACGGATGGATAAAAAGAAACAAGACATGCCCAGGGGCAGAATGCGATCCCGCTCGTCTTAATTCAAACCTGAACATATAAGTTTTGCGCAACACATCCTCTTGATACCACATGCAAAATCTTGACATTGAATAATCTAAGGTGACCTTGACCTCTGACCGGGTGGTTTATGTGCATGACACGAAGTCTCATGATAAACATGTGTGCCTAAAATTCAATTTATGTTATTTTAAAACTTTTTTATGCACAAAGAATTTATGACATGGACAAGTTTGGGTGCACACACACACACAAACAAACAAACATACACTGAACAGTCATTTTGACAAGTATGCCGAGCTCAGCGCAAACGGTTTCGACAAAAATCATTTGACCACTTAGCATAATACTTCAAAGTATAAGCAAGATACAGTGCAAACAAAACCAAAATTTAATATTTTTATTTAACCTTTGACCTCTTGTGAACTTTGACCTTCATTTTGCGTAAGACAACTCAACTTATCTTAGAATATTTGTTCGAAGTTATATAAAAATCCATCCATGTATATAGAAGTAATACTCACAAAGGAATGTTTTTATTTGTTATTTGACCTTTGACCTGCAGTAAGACTTTGACCTTTGCCACAGACATCTGAATTTTTTGCCCAACACTCCGCCTTTCTATGGAGAACATTTGTCCAAAGTTATATTACAATCCCGCCACACATGTAGAAGTTACGCTACAGACACATGTTTTTGACCGAACCCAAAGTGTGACCTTGTCCTTTGAGCAGCGGACCTGAGTTTTACGTGTAACACACTAACCAATCATGGTGAACATTTGTATCAAACTATTTTTTAATCCTTCAAAGAATGAGCAAGATATAGACAGGACAAATCTAGACGACCGCGCGGACTGACGGACGCATATACACCAAACTGCCAAAAGTGAAAAGCGGCGACTAACTGGACCTCACAAAACGCAGGCTTAACAATTTAAATCATTTGACCACCAAGCATAATACTTCAAAGCATAAGCAAGATACAGCGCCAACAAAAAAAATATATATGCTTATTTGACCTATGATCTTTTGTGATTCTCACCTTCATTTTCCGTGAGATAACTCAATTCAACATGGAGAACATTAGTGCTAAGTTATATTAAAATCCATCCATGTATATAGAAGTTATACTCGGAAATGAATGTTTTATTTTGTTATTTGAACTTTGTCTCCTAAGTGTGACTTTGACCTTTACCACATACTCTTGAATTTTACGCATGGCAAACCGCCTCACTATGAAGAACGTTTGTCCCGAGTTATATTAAATTTTTTCCACACAAATAAAGTTAAGCTCAAGACATGGATTTTGCGCTAATTTTGCCTTGGCCTTTTAGCAACAGGCCTGGGTTTTGTGTGCGACACACCACCCAATCATGGTGAACATTTGAACCAAATTATTTTGTAATCCTTCAAGGAATGAACAAGATATAGACCGGACAAATCCTGACGCACGGACTAACGGACTCATACACTGAACTATACGCCAAAAGTGACGACTTAGTCGAGCTCACTGCAAGCGGGCTCGACAATAAAATGTGCATAATTTCCATATTGTCCTCTATCAACAACCCAAGTATCATCAATGTAGCTTTTGTACTTTTTTAGTTATCATTGGACCCAGTTTTGTTCAATTTTCATTGTTTTTCATCATATCCATAACCATAGCAACCACTCTAACATAATTAAATCCACTTAGCTTTGGTATTTTTAAGTCTTGACTGGGTCCAGATTTCTTCGGAACGAACGAGGGGTTAAACCTGTTAAACAAGTAAGGGTTTAATAAAAACAACATCAAGTGGCCATAGTTATTACAAAAATAATCAAATTATATTTTCCATAAAATACGCGTGATAGTCTACTTGATAACAAATTGAAATCCCTCGAGGAATCCATTTTTTGTATAAACTACTATTTTTGTGATCGTGGAATAGATCTGTTGCCTAATTTTATAATTGTTTTGCTTTGTTTAAAGCTGAAAACGAATCGAAGTCTAAGTTGGACAGTGTACTTCATGATTTAATGGACATCTGCGAGAGTCGAGCATGGGACCCTGACTTCAGGGTGAGTTTCTTACATTTGTCATGGGTCGATTGATTTGTTATATTGTACGTTCATTTTGCTTTATACTTTATATCCGCGCATGCATTGATTGTCGTTTGTTCCGTGGCGTCTGTAATCGTCTAATTATATCATCTGGTGAAGTAATTCTAAATTGCTTCGTACTTTTCAAACGAATGACGCTGCCATCCCGAATGTAGGTTCGTGATACTCTTGAAATATCAGACAATATTTTCTTAAGTTTGTACCGCAGCGTTGTTACATCGTCTGTAAAGAATACATTACGGAATTTCTTGATTGGCGAGTCCTTCCGGAAACTTCTCGTATATATACAAAAGGTGCACATCTTGACGTGAGACAAAACGAACCATTACATGCTTTTCTTCCCATTTCTAGGGTTAGTGAAGTGGCATGCTGAAATATAATTTCTAAAAAATGAACCCTTGGAATCAATGTACAGTCTTGATCACTTAAAGCACAATCAGATACATTGGGTGAACATCATCAGTCAAATCTGTATTACTTTCACCTGTACCAAAATTAGTCAACGTTTTATCTCCTTTCTATGAACTATATGGTTAAAACAAATTCACAACAGCTGCAGTTAAATCAGTTAACTAGGGCTCTAATTAAAGCACATACATGCAATTTCAAATCCGTAGGTTTTCCTTTTTGGAATATTAATCCAAAACACCAATGCTTTACAAATTGCTCAAGACAATAGCTTTTTTTCTTGTTCAAGTCAACTACCTGAGCACTTTCTCTAACCAATTCCATCAGTGTTTCAAACTTTGGTTCCAACAGTGAAGCAGTTGCTTGAGCAATTAAGCCGTGTTTCTTCTGCTTAGTAGACCAATATCGTGCAAACAAGGCAGAAATACGGCATGAGGGCAGGCTGACAGTCATGCAATGTAGATTATATGAATATTACACCGGCTGCCGGAATAGTTCGGAATATCTAGCTCAAGGGTGACTGTTTACGGCGGTAACGAGGCTCTTATTCTTGCATATTACATATCAATTATTTTCAGAACAGAAATTATGAAAACTGATATTCTCATTACGCACTTTTTTCTTATAGTAGAGTATGATCTTACAACTGAATTCATAACGGTTAAGTACGTCATCATAAGAAGACAATTAATTCATAGAAGGCGCACGGCAATTACGTCATGTAAAGCACGCACGCGAATTGTCTTACATGGGGTGTAAGACAGGGTTTTCTAGCACCGGTGTAAATGGTAGATAGCAAGAAAACGTTCAAACATACTGTTAAAACATAAAAAAACTACATTGCTTCAGTAATATTACAAAAAAAAATCAAAACTGTGACATAAAAAAATGTCGACCGGAAAATCAAAAGTTTCTATGTTATTCCATTTATTTATTCCTGCGTTTATCAACCGGCTCTCCGAAATAATTTCACGTCCTGTATAGATGTAGGTCGATACTGAATATGCGAGGTGCACACTTATCTGGACCATATGCCGCTTTTTATGGCATGGCACTAATTTGTCACATTGAAGGTTCCATGATAACAGCCATATAAACACATCTGTGAATGTTTCTAAATTCTAATTTTTACCAGTTCATGTTAAATGTTCAGTTCTGCTTAAACCGCTGCTAGGGGGCGTGGACGCGGTAGCTTGCAATTACCACTACGGTCCATGAACAGGCTCAATCAAACTGAGCCTGCACCATTTTCAATTTTGCCGTGTTGGGCTGTCCATATTGTACTGGAAAATCTGTCTTGTAAAAGCATTCAAGTAAACAAATAGTAACATTTTCAGACGGTCTTTCATCTTTTGTATTTAAATTTTACAATACTTGGTCACATTTGATAATAATGAGATGTACTTTATTGACAGTTTGTCTTCTAAAAGAGAAATAGTATACAACTTGTATTATACGAGTATATATGTGAAACTTTGAGAGTCAGTAAGTCAAAGTTAACTGTATTTCGTATGCATGTTTATAAAGCTAAATTTACCATATTTCTCTTAATGATTGGCAAATCATCCCATTCTGTTTGAAAAGGAAATAGAACTTTGATTTTAATCATCAGTAAACAACTATATAATTATCATGTAACGATATATAATTCGAAATGCTTTATTTCCTGCCTTATTTAGAAGGACATAAAGAGATATCCAGTGTATGAATTTGAAAAACGTCCGAAAGAGGAGGCAAATATGTTCAAGAGAAAACGATCATCCAGGAACACAGGGCCACCAGAGTGTGGCAATTGTCAGGTAATATGTTAGAGGAGGGGAAAATAGTAAACATCTGGCAAATTTCCATATTTCTTTTCCAGACAAAAACTTGTATAAAATAAGCATTATTTGGACCTTAAGTAACAATGTGCGGCTACCATAGCCAAGAAGTAAAAGTCGCTCACTCAAATTAAATGTTTGCGATTTACCGTTCTGTTTCAAACTCAACCAGGAACAAACTTCAGAATGTTTCATTTGAGTTAAGCATCAAGCTAGCTTAATAAGTAACGACGATTTATTTCGGGCGCCCGCTTCATCATAAAATGATACACGCTGAGGCACTTAAGGTTTCACTCCACCAGTAAATCATGAAAGTTACAGTACGTTGAAGTTACGCTAAGGCCATAAACAAGTTCAATCACACGAGTTTTACCATACTGCACAACTTATACAGCTTCTATTTAATTAAGTATGCTTTTACATATTCCATATATGCGAATACCATTTTATTACTTTTCCACCAGTAAGCATGCGATTGAATTGTAATTTAATTCATATGTAGATATTAAATGTTCCTTTTCATTTAATTTAAATATATAGGTATGCATACGTCCATGGTCATATATAGTTACACTAGAAGGAGCACCGTATCACAGAGATTCTTATAGAGAGGTAATCGTTTTCCTTATATTTTGTACAAAGCAGAAGATGTTTGATAAGATTCAAGCCATATTAAAATCATGTTAAGTAAGAAGTAAAACATCAAGTATTCAGAGATGATATAAAAGTACTGTTCAATATTCTGTCTATATATTAGCTTTTGTATATTATGGTTGATTACCTCGCTTTATTTGCGCCTGAATCCTGAACTCTGTGTGAAACTTTTGCCAGAGAGCAAACAATCCGATTGAAAATCGTATAGAAAAGTTGAATTATGATATAACTTGCCATTATCTCATTCACACGATAAAATTGATTTGATAAAATTGATACATAGATTAAACCAGAAATTTGCGTCATATAAGTGACTTTACAGATTTTGAAATTTTCTTTTTATTCTCAGAAAATCAATAAAAATGGCACATCAAATGTACACTCAGGGCCTGTCGAGTATTACATGGGAAGTGCGTGCTTTAAAAGGACCTTGCTATTTCATGACATCTGCCATTTTGGGTTTCATCTTTATAGACAATGCAAGAAATTGGTAAAGTAGACTTTAATTTTGTGTTTCGTGTTCTTAATCTATCAATAATTTGTCACATTCCTGCTTATGCTTTTATCGTATTCTTTAAAACGATAAACCTAACGGAAGGATAAACAAAGTATTATAACAAATATCAATTAAAACTGAATAAAACATGTCCCGTTTGTATGTTCAGTTTGTGTCTGTTGCAGCCTCTATGGCACATTTTGACTGAAACATTAACGCATCTTCATATGTTATATTCGCAGAAATAGGAAGCTTTACCCTGTCTGATTGTACTCATGTGCAATGCCTACCTATCTATTTGTGTTGTAATAGAATTTTGATGGTTTATCAACGTGTCAATTTGTTTGTCGTTATCTATATTTATCAACATTAACTTTACAAAATTACATCACATAAGTTATCTAGAATTTTATTATCACTGTTTACTAAACCTAAATGAACTTATAATTATGATAAAGTCATTTGACCCTCATTGCTGTAAGTAATTCCCGCTTTCAAAGTAAAGAATGAAGGATTTCTTAACTATGTTTTCTTTTAGCTGTTTCGTAATATTTTAGATTAAGAGGATGGGTGAGAACAAAGTTAAAGAAGTGGCTAATGATAAAGACTTGTTCATTAAGGTAACAGTGGATTATTCAATACTAGTATTAATATGACTTAGGTTATGTATTGTTACATGGTCAAACATAGTCGTTCAAAGTAACATACCTTGTGGGTAATTAGTGACATCCGTTTTTACTCCAGCTTACAGGCAATTGCACTCACGAATACAGCTAAACCTATTTAGCTACGATGGTCTATGTTTCATACTTAGCTACCGTCCAGAAAAATATCTTAGTTACAGAGAGTGATGTAAATTATGTTTCCTAACCACAATTTGGGGAGTTACTCTCTGAATGTTATGTGGGATTAAATTGTCATGCATCATGATTTGTATGGCTTGTAAAATATAAAGGCTCATCTTTAACACCGTTTGCAAATTTATTCTTGATACATGTATATAGTACATGCAGTGTTGACCTATGACATCAAGTCATGGAGTTGGAGTTGAATGACGGCACACATCAACAAACCGATTTCAATTAATATTTTACAAGCAAATTTCCTTATTTTAAAAACAATTTAAAAAAGAATTACGGCTTAGTAAAGCGCATTATTTTCTCTTTATTTTGTTCAACATCCGGACCGCGGTTATGTAGCGATGCAAAAATTCAGCTTCATGCGAGGCATTCTTAATCTATGCCATTTTATTGCTTTAATCGGCACCCTTTTGTTTTTTTTGTGATTTTGGAGGTACATAAACTGGAACAAGATTTGCATGTAAATGAAATTAAAGTTCATGTATGTTGTGATTGAGGTTATATACCACACTTAAGTGAAATGTATATAATTATGCTTATAAAACAATTTTTAAACATCGAAGAATATGTAAAATATGTACTGTAAATATTTGTACATATTATATGTAATCATTAGAATATATGCATTCATATCTTATTGACTTAGACTTTTACCTCCCTTTATTTAAATGAAAAGTTAAATTCGGTACCATCTTTATAAATAATGCTTTTTGGAACTTGATAAATCTTAATTTGAGCATCATATTTATGATATAAAACCATAAAAAATTTGTGTTTCATAATCTTTAAGTTCACAACCCTCTGATCGGAACAGAAATGGTTTATGATTTAGTGTGAAACTCGAAAAATTAGTGAAGCATTTTTCACATTTTCATTCCGAAATTATCTGATCTACTAGCAGTTAGTATTTCACAACTTACGAAATATAACCAATGAACCTTCAACGTTTGCATCAAGTGGTTTTTCGATATAAAGTATTATTGAACCCAATCTTAAATATTTAGTCACATTATCATTAACCGTGTCCAAAACATCCATATTGAAGGGAAATTATACTCTGTCTAGCCTCATTTTCATTTTTGAACCCAAATACTGATCTGCAAAACCTACATCAGACTCGGCTAGTGTTTCGTTCAATATAAGTTAATAGCTGTTCATTCGTTCAATGGAATCCTTTTGTTGTACTCAACAATGTATAAAAACCTCAAAGTAATATGAAATTTTGCATTAAGATAAATGTCTTACAGGATTATATACATGTATTACCAGGTTATTATACATTGTTTAGAACAATACTGAATTCTATTTGAAGAGTACAATATTTTCAAACCTTTATTGGATGAGACATCAGTCAAGTCTGATAAATGGGTAGGTGGCTGTATAAAGTCCAATAGAGAAGTTTTCTCAACAATGTTTAATGACCTCTTTATTTCACATTATTTTACATTTTGACAGAACTTTATTATTTCAGGTACATTAAGAAGTCAATTTTTTAGACACTGAATATGGAAATAATGCTATATGGAGAATGATATGCATTTTATAAAGATATTATGTACTCTGAAAATAAACGTGGCTAAATGAGGTACGAAATGCATCTGATATAGATATTTTGGGGCTAAAGTCCAATAATCATTTTCATTGCAATGTTACGTGGTTCAAACTCGGAAAGTTCATTAGTTACATTTTATAGTATGTCACATATAGATACGAGTATATCATCAATCATTGTTTGTTACAAAACTGAATTCTGTTGAACGAGTACACAACTTGCAAATCTATATTACAAGAGGCGCTAGCCGACTCTTATATATTTTTTTGCAATTGTTTATGACTCTAAAGGAATCGGTATTGTATTCAACATTTTACGATGACCTCTTATTTCAAACCCCCATTTTTGGACATTTTGACAGAACTTGTAGTACAATTGCGACTTGGTACGGATTTTTTGACTCTGGAAATAAAAACGAGGCTAAATGAAATACAATAGAGATTTGATATTGCTTTGATACTCTGGAAATGAAAACGAAGCCATGTAGAATACAATAGGGATTTGTTATGGATGTTGTGGTCACAAAGCTAAATTCATAAGATTATACTGAAAAAAGATTTACATTTGGCGATCACGTGTTGCGAATTAATATTATTATTATATACCAAACTTGTTAAGCACTTTTTCATGCACATTGACACGTTCAAAAGAAGTGTACAGTATAACCAAATAAATGATACAATATTTAAAAAAAATCCCATTTTAGCATTGAATTGGCATATTGGTGTCAGGATAAAGGATCAGTATTGCATTCAATAAAGTATTATGACCTCTTTATTTCAAACAAACCTTTTTTGGACATTTTGAGAGAATTTTCTTACTTGTAGTACAATTGCGACTTGATATCTGGAAATGAAAACGAGGCTTAACGATATACAAAGTGATTTGGTTTGGGTGTTTGTTACTCTGGAAATAAAACAAAGCTATATAGAGTACAAAAGTGCTTTGTTATGGACTTTGTGGACTCTTTAATTAAAAAATCGAGGCTAAATTAATGAGATTATAATCAAAAGTGATTAATATTTGGCAATCACATGGTGCAAATGCTGATTTTAGCTTGGAATAGGTAAAACCTCTGTATCTTTAAAATTGACTTTTCGTACGAGTATTCTGATAAATATTTTCGAAAAGGAATATGGTTGCTACAGTAAAAACCTAGTGGAATATGATAATGGTTTTGACCATTAATGACTTGTAAATCTTAAGATGATAGACCCCTAAGTGAAAATTTTGGCATCTTTTACAAAGGTTAAAAAGAAAAATTTAGCTAATTAATGAGAATCATGATTGATACAAAATTGTTGAGAAGAAATTGGGGTTCACCCTCCTTTTTTAGTTATCTGCTCCTGAATGTGAGGTTTTCTTATCTTCTGGGTTATTTTCAAAGGTAGACGACTCAAACCTGTGCCAAGCAACACCTCCTTCGACGTCAGATTTGTGTTTGATAGTTAATTCCCGATCGATCATAGTGCAAAATTTGCTGCAATAATATGCGATAGATTATATTCAAAAGTTGCTTAATTTAAGTAAAAGAAAATTTCTTTGAGTTATGCAAGAAACAGGGGCAAAAAACTCAACATATTAAGAACTGCTCAAAACTTCTTCACCATTTCTGTTCCAATCAGAGTGTTCATAAAACGCCATTTCAGTTAACATGCAAGTTTTTACAAGTTTTTGTACCTCCGTAAGGGGCATCCGTGGCATACTGGTTAAGGTCGTTGTCTTAAAACAACTTGCCTCTCACATCGTTTAGTTCGAGCCGAGCAAGCGTTTTCTGATTCTTTTATGTGGGAAAAGCTATCCAGCTAATAAATGAGAACAAAGATCAAAAAGGCAAAGTCAACGGTCATAGGATGAAACGTCTGTGGTTACTCATAATGAAATTACGGACAAAAGGGCACCTGAGGTCTCCCCCACCAGGACAAATGAAAAGTCGCCTTATGAAATATACAGTGCTGGTGCGATGTGAAAACCAATAAAAGCGGGAAGACCGATTAAAGCAATTAAATGAGGTTCACCAAATCACCATTTTCAGTTGCATTTCCGCATAGATATAACACAGCAGTTCGAATGTTCGAGAAAAAAAATGCGTCTTATTAAGATTGAACCAATAATTAATACCCGAGGAGCAAAATGTGCATTTTGTACTGCTTCAATTCGTTATCAAATTAATTTTGAAATAAGAGAACTAGATTGGAATCGGGTTGTTTAGGTGTGCCGTTACTCAGCAATACCATATGTAAATCCGCAAGGCACGTGGGATGGCCATCTTAGCATTGATGCCTATCTAACACACTTGTTTTCAATCTTCAAACCTGATGCAACCATTCCTATTTGTATCCATTTCGCTGTTCGTTAGAGAAAATGATAAAGAAAAGCAGCTTGTCTTAAAAGATAAGCATGGTTGTAAGTTAATTAGAATTTTTTTCACGCAATATCACGGCATAATGAAAGTGACTCCCTTTCTATTTCATACAGTGTCTCGTTAATATATATTATATGTTACATATAATCTATATTTGCTTAACCCTTTACCTTATATAGACGTGTTTTGACGGCTTTTCGACCCCCCCTTTTGAGGCCTCAAACAGTGAAAAACTACCCTATTTAGGCCTCAAACATTGTTTTTCGTTTGAGAAATGTTGTTAAAAAAGTGCCCCCCTCTGTTTGGGAGTTTGAATGGGGCGGCAGTCCCCCTGATCGGTAACGTGTAACCAACGCTGAAAAGCCTTTAACTCTATCTCAATCAATTGAGAAGTTGCAGTACTTTGAAATCAGTTTTGATGGAAAAAACAATGCAAAAAAGTGATTTTTGGCAATTTTGAGACGTCCCCCCGTTGCCATGGAAACATGAAAAGTTAAGATTGAGCATGCTGTTACAGAGGCTATGGTCCAGTGAACATTTGTGCCAAGTTTCATCAGTGTTTAAGCAGTTTTCATAGTTTCATAGCAGTTTGAACTTGTAACAGGAGGCTTTATAATGAAAACGGCCATTTTTTCACAAGGTAATGAGGTAAAGTGTTAATAACGTGTATTGTTATAACATAGTTATACACGAGGGACATCTGGAAACGAATGATAGTTAATTAATAACTTTTGATGGAAAAAAAACCATAAAGCCACACCACTTGGCACGTAACTAAATTAACTATTTTTGTGTTAGCGCACTCGTTAAGTAACACCGGGACGATACGTCATTTTCGGTGACGTCATTTCAAATAAAGTAATGGAAGACGATGCATTCGCACTGACACGAAGAAATTTATGCGTTTATCAATATACAGAGTAGGAGCGGAAAGAAAGCAACCGAAATATTAAATGCGCTCTTGAAAAGGAGGTTGATCCAAACGTGCAGTTTGATTTAGAACTATTTGTAGATGGGTGAAGGATTTCAGTAATAGACGGCAAGAGAATAAGCCCTCCTCCTATTGGCCGGTGACAGTTAATGACGCTTATAACACCGATATTGTTGCTCAAATTCTCAACTCTGATAAACGATTTACATGCCAGGAAAATGCCATAAAACGGGGATAAGAAGGAGTTCCGTTCATGTCATTCTGACGCAGAACTTAGACAGGAGAAGAATCGCCGCTCGGTGGGTGTCGCACGCACTCTCAAAAAACTGAAAAAGAAAAACGTGTTCAAGTTTGCACTAAATTGTTAAATGCATATTCAGAGGAAGTGAATGCTGCTGCATAGATTGGTTGCAATCGACGAAACACAGATCCGGTCATTTGTGTCAGTATTGTAACGCCAAAGCTCTGAATGGTATACTACTCACTCGCCGAGACCTGTGGTATATCGCTGCAGTATGAGGTGTCCAAAGATGTAAATGATTCTTGCTTAGGATATCAATGGCATTTTGACAACAGACAGTGTTCAACATAAAAGAACGATTAATAGAGTACCATGAGTCATATTTGACTTAAATTCTTCTACCAGCAATACGCCGCAAATACCGGAACTAATACAGGTGACGCTATTAATTCTTCATGATAACCCCGGACGTGTTCGACCTGTACCTTGAAGAAAATTCTTGAACACCCGCCATATTCGCCAGTCTTAAGACGTCCCTTCCAAAACTTAAAGGACCACCACGAGGAGTCTGGTATAACGATTTAAATGAACTATATATCGATCGTTAGGGACATCAACAAATCTTACCTAGCAACGTGAGTTCGGGATCTGCCAAAAAGATGGGAGTCGCGGGAGAAAATATTGCGATATTTTTAGAGTAAAACTTGTTGTTTTTACGTAATTAAGCAATTGTCATTCATTTCTGGATGATCCCCGTAACAGTAAAATTGCAATATTAAAAAATCAGTATTTCGTTGTTAAAACGTGGTGTCGAATAAAGGTTGGTACCCTCGCAAATTAAAAGAATTCCAATCATAAATACGCATTGATGTCATTTTAACGATTGTTGAACTTCATTTTAATCTTAATACGGCAATAATAAGATATTAACAATTTTTTGCCGACGTTGTCCATAATAACCTGACGGCCGCAGATCAATGATTTAATTGCGATTATCGCATTGTGAGTATTTAAGGAGAAGACCTTTATGAAGATCAAACTAATTTTGATCTTGACTTTTTGAATTACCTTGACCTTGAATGTGTAATTATCGAATTGTCACTGTTTTTTCTATGAATTGCGGTTAAACGTAGTAATGAGTATATGAAAATTATTTATACCTAAAAAAATATTCCATCAATAGAAAATTACAATGTGTATGTGTGTGTATGAGTGTGTATGTGTGTGTATGAGTGTGTATCAAGTCTTATAACTCCGACAGTTTAAGTTTGACATTTTTGTGCGTCTTTTCTAGCTTAGTTATTTATGAATGAATTGTTATCAGTCTTGGACACAACAATTCTTAAGGATAGACCTTCAAGTTGATTAGACTTACATTGATCTTGAGTCATAAAAGTCCTTGACTTTCTAGGTAAAATATTGATTTATTTTGTGCTGTTACTGTGACCTCCCTGCTAAGGAACCAGTAGAGATATTATAATATTGAACTTGAAAAATCCATGCAATATTACAATGAAACTGTGTGCTTAAAGTTTAATAACACTGTGAGGTAGTTTTGCATAATTTCTTTCCTTTTTATTCGAATTGACTTCAGAAGTCAATATCATTCTACTTTGATATCTCACCTTTTTTACCTTTTCGTTTTTCCTTTTTGCAAATAGGCTAAAGCTTTGAAATTTATGAATGAATTGTCCCCATACATGGACACAACAGTCTTTGGGCATAGACATTCAATTGATTTGACTAACATAGTTTGTAAAATAACTTTTACTTTCCAAGTAAAGTTATTGATTTAAAAAAAATCCATTATCCCTCATGTACAGACTGAATCAAACCGAGTCTGCAATTTTCATGTCATTTTGCTTGTTTCAATGCTTCCGATGGACCACTTTTTCCATATATTTATAAATCACAACAGCTGATGTGTGGCAGTCGTAAAATGTGACCCCGTTCTTCACATCAGTGTTGTTATATTTTGCTTGATTCCGGCATATAAAGTGTTGATTTTTGAGTACCGCTCAATCCGGTGCTATACGTCGTGAGGTTGTTGCACTTTTTTCATTATCGCTCATGTACAGACCCATGTTTTCTTCCTAAGTATAAAAAAATGCAACAATCCTCATGCGCCATAGCTTTGACTTGAGCGGTTCTCATTTTTAACACTTACAGAGCTGGAATTGCTGATCCCAAAGGACCTGAAAAAATATATCAACACTTAATTAAACCTATCAATGGTAAACCAATGGATTTACACTTTAATCGAACCCATAAATGTTGAGCAATAACCAAGTAACCAAGTGGTGTCATATCCCGTTTTTGTTTCGGTGCCTTCTGGGAGCCCTGCTGGCATAGACGGGTTGTATCAGGTCTGCGTAATGTTAGCGTCGCCTTGTTGTGTTGATCCTTGTTCACATTTTCCACAGCACTATTCAGTACCTTCCATAAACAAGCTCAATTAAACAATTTTGTCGTTTTAGACGTTCTTTAGGGAATCTGTTTTTTTTTCTATTTTAATACTCATGCCTGGTCTGCAATGGAATACGGCATCCCGCCTCTTATCTTTGTTTGCGCCCTTTGACAGTTGTCAATAATAAGCTCTTATTCAATTTAATTAAGTAGCCAGAGACCTGATGTTTTTAGAAAATATGATAGGACCAAACGTTGTTTGAAAATGTTTGAAAGAATTGTTTGATTGTTGTTTTTTATTTAAGAGAATAGAATTATGTGCACATTTTTCTTGTGAAGGTGAGAGCATGAGCGGTTCAGGTGTTGTCAAGTCAGATATTATCTAGTTGTCATCTGAATAAGAACAATTTCCTGTCATGCATGCAATAGTATTCATTTGTTTCATTTTGGCTTAAGAATTATCTGGAAAATCCTCAGGTCTACAGTAAGGCCCCCACGGTTACACGTTTAAACGGATTCGTTTCGATTACCATTCGTAAACGTTTACAATAATTTTTACCGTTCAATCGAAATGACCATAATGTCTTCCAAAATATCTTAATCATTGCCTGTAATCACGGATTTTATCAATTCTAATTGGTTTATTCCAAAGTAAAAAAGGAAAATGGGTGTTAACAACCCTCCACACAGCATCAATGTGCAGTAATCGCTTGTGACGTAATACATTTTTGGTAAAGTTGATTTTTCCTTGATCTTTCAAAACAGTGAAATGGGGATACAATGCAGAAAAGGTGTGCCGACACAATTATGATGAGCCCTGAACATTATTTATTTGTACAAGTATCAAAAAAAGAAAGAATGTCATTATTTAGCGACTTGAATACATGGTGTAGTATAGTACATAGAAGTACCGCCGTTTAAACGGTATCGTGTCAGTTGCTAGCAATCGTGTAAACGTTTACAAACATTTGTAAACGTGGGAGCCTTAGTCTACAGTACAGATCTACGGTCCGTCAGTCTGAAAACTGAAGTCAATTTCTGCGGATTATATTTAGCTTTGGCTGCACAATTATTCAGGGTTTGTACAGTCTTAAAATGTGCTTAAATTTGAGTTTCTTTCTTAAAAAGTGCCTAAAAATGTAAAAAAAGTGCTTAAAAGTCCTTGAATTTGATTACTCTCTTGAAAAGTGCTTAAAAAGTGCTTAAATTTGCTAAAAATGTGCTTGAAAATGTTTGAATCACAGAATGACATAGTTATGATAAAAATCAACAGTTAACAAAATAAAAAAAAGATCAAATTTAGTATCAAAATCAATGAAATGTTTACTCAAGGTAACAGTAAGTGGACAAATTGCAGTTGTTTTGAACTAATCTGTACTTGATGCACCCTTAGTTGTTCTTCTATAATGTTAGAAAATGTGTATTTAACAAAAAATGGCGAACAAACTATCCATCATAGGTTGAAGATTGTGTCGGTATATGTGCAACAAATGTGCTTGAAAAATGGGAAAACGTGCTTAAATAGTGCTTAAAAAGTCCTTGAATTTTGGCATTGGATGTCTGTACGAACCCTGTTATTACATCTGTTCTTCATTGTTGAGCTTTGAAAATGACTCTTGAAAATGTCATTTAAATCTAAAATAGTGGTTGCAAGTGGCTATATGTACAGTCAATTTAACAACATCTTGAAATGCACTGAGAGTCCTTTACGTCATTTTGCACATGCGCTCATTCACTCACCCATTATCAAAAAACGGTGCCTAGTTTCAATGCTGCCAAAATATAAAATGACACAGATCTTGCCATAGTTAAAGTAACATAAATATTAAAAATATAGGTCAAGAGGAGAGAGGTACGTTCACGCTTGTTACTGAGTTCACATGTTAAAAAATCTACATGTAACTGAATTTTGAATTGTTTTATTACTCTGTCTTATATGATCGGTAAAGTTGACTAAGTAATAGATTCTAGGGACGATCCTATTTCCGAGCTTATGTCTGCATTTAACACAAGGGATGTTGCACTTATTCATTATCCCTCATGTACAGTCTCTTTTTTTTGAACCACGTTTAAGGCCCGTTTATTTACATTTACCCTTTTACATAATACATTCATTGTACATTTTTCAATTAATTATTTTACATAACATACGTAAAAAACTAATATATATGTTGTTGTAGACATTTTAAAATAATTTCAAAGAGCTTAAACGTGAATCTCTTTAAGAAAATATTAAGAAAAAGGATATTATATTTTAAACAAGATAAAGTTTTGTTAAATCAATTTTAAAAATTTCCTTGAGTCAGTTGGAAAAATGCTGAAAAGTTTGGGGAGTTGCTAAAATATAAAAGGATAATTTGCAAGAGAAAAAAAAACTGTAGTAAACAAAAACATATTTTTCCAACAAACTACGATAAGATAAAAAATAGGTAATATTAAGAAAGTAAGGCTGCTTTGGTAATATACTTCTGACCTATCATCAATCAGTTCTTATAACATTATTAGAAAGTTATTCCACTTCCTGTTGAAATCATCAAGAGAATCATTTTGAAATGCTATGTATTTTTCTAAAGATATTCTATCAATCAATTTTCCTTTAAACACAAGATTATTTGGTATTTTCTTTTTTGTTTTACAACTATATATATAATATTTGGCAAATAAGAGAATATATGATAAAATTTTATTTCGTGAATGAAAAAAGGACAAAAATTTGTCTTGGGTTGCATGTATACCAATTTCAACCAACCATTTAAACAATTCATTCCAGAAAATTTGTGTTTGTTGACAAGTCCAAAATATATGTTCTATGCTATCTATTTCCATATTACAAAAATCACAAACGCTAGACTCCACTAATTTACATCTAAAGAGAAATTTGTTAGTTGCAATATTTCTATGTAAGAAATCAAAATAAAAATTTTGCAAAATATTATCCTTACAAATATCAAACGCATTTAAATATATTTGTTGCCAATTGACATTTTTATCTGGAAATACAGCCTCCCATTTTAACTGGGATTTTAGTTTTTCATTCTGGTATTTTAGCCTACTTTCTTTTTGAACCTGTGTTAATTTTCTATTTGGGAGATGTGTTTCTGTTTTTTCTAAAAGCTCAAAATATTTATTTCCTCAGTTGTTACAGAAAGAATGATATTATCTAATTTTCTTTTCCAACATGTTGGGATTGAAGAGATAAGTCTATGGTAATTTAAAAACTCAGTATTAGGAATGTTATATTCAGTTTTTAATTGACTAAAAGTTTTGCGTTTGTATCATAGATATCTTTTACATGGTATGTATTTTTGCTTCTCCACTGTAGAGAAGGCTATTGTATTTTTTATGTTTGAATTTTGCCAAATAATTTGTTCTGAAATATTTTTCGGATTTTCATTAAAATTGATTTCACTCCAAGCTACTTATACTTCGTGTATAAATTTATTTTTGATTTTAAATTTCAATATATCTTTTGTGTTTATATTGCATTTAAATAAAGATATTCCACCTAAATGATTAATATTTTTCTTTATTATTTCTTTCCACAACCCATTATTTGAATCGTTTATTATTCCTTTTATCCAGTTTGATTTCATGTACAATCTCAACCAAACCGATTCTGCAATTTTCATGAAATTTTGTTGTGATAAATGCTTCCGAGGGATCACTTTGTTTCTAGATTTTTTTACTAAGTAAGAAACCTTTTATTTGACTTGTACATGTAATTCATTATTGCACGTAAAATAATAATTAATTTTTTATGTTCTTTTACAATTTTACTAAACTTTTCTCCGAGTTCCTTGCCAGTGGCCCTGGATGTTTTTAGTTTTTCTTTTTGATCTTTTCGAGATGTGTGGGTTCCAATATTCCTGATATAATATTTTTTAATCGCCCTTATGATATGTTGCATGTTTATTTAAATTGTCTTTTAACGTTTTTTTCAGTGATAAACAGGCCCTGATCTCCTTTCAAAATTCCATTTTCTTTAGTTCCACGCATTGATTTCTTGTTAAGGGCACACGCATTCTTTTACTTGCGGACCATACGCCGATTTTCATGGAATGGCACAAAGTGTGTGTCTCATTGAAGGTTCCATGAAAACTGCGGATGTTCTTAAATTCCAAATATCACAATTTCAAATTTGAATGATGAGTTCTGCTTGGGGGCGTGGACGGTAGCTTTCAATTTCCATTACCGTCCATGGGCATTTTTTAGGGATTCTTTGTTTTGTTTGGGGGAGGAGGATCACACAAATTTTGTATATATTCGGTTTCAAATTTTATTTTAGATGCTAAATAAAATCTTTTGTAATATATTTTAGATGTCTTCCAAATTGAAGAGGTTAGAGCAGGACACACGAAAACTAAAAGCGAAAAACATGTACTCGTGGAGACATCCGATTTACCCATGGAGACATTCGATTTTCGGCCTTTCATCGACTGAAACTCTGTAGTGAATATAATCCTGACGCTGACATTTGTTTGTGTATATATATAACGATTTTAGTTGTCGCAATATGTCTGAGAAACGAAATTATTTTCATTCTGAATAAATGTCAAACATTAATTTCACAAACTTTAAATTACGTTGCATGCTTATTCATGGCCTGAAGAAAGTAGCACTGAATGCGAATAGAAATTAAATGTAATTTAAATTGTATTTTGAGTTCCATTCAAACTACCAATCATTATATTAATGTACTAATTGGCAAAAGCAACAGTTGCAAAAGATGGTTCAGGTAACTGGCCAACGTATAAAGTTCTGGAAATTATAAAAGGAAAATTAAAAAAAAGATTTTCAGAAATAAAAATAAAAGCTAGCATATCGGAGAGATAATTGGCCGTTTTTTTACACTTGGGGACCATATGCCGCTTTTCATGGAATGGCACTAATGTGTCACATTGAAGGTTCCATGATAACTTTCATATAAACACATCTGCGGATGTTTCAATATTCCAAATTTTTCAGATCATGTTAAATGTAAAACACTGCTTAATCCGGCGCCAGGGGGCGTATACGGTAACTTGCACATTCTATTTTCGTCCATGAACAGGACTAATCAAACCGAGCGTCCAACATTGTCAATGTTTTCGTTTTTATACGTTTTTAAGGATTCTTTATTTCTCTCTGTTTTTTTTAAAAAAATCACGTTACTACATTTAAATAACTTATGATTTCCCATACCTTTATTTTATGCATTCATTATTGTCTCATTATTTTTATTTGTTAATTTTTTAAACCTTTAATTAGTTACTGAAACATAAATTGCTTAAAGCAGAACAATATTTATTTGAAAACCACACAACTAATATAGAGATAAATAAGAATCCCTAAAACATGCCTAAACGGTAAAATTGAAAATGTTGCAGGCTGTTTTGAATTAGCCTGTACATGGACGGTACTGTCTTGTTCAAACTATCGTCCACATCCCCTAACACTGGCTTACGCAGAATTCAACATTTAAACATGAAAATGGTGAATGTTTTATCTTAGAAACCTTTTCAGATGTGTTCTTAAAGCGGTTATCATGGAACCTTGAATGTGGCACATTTTAGTCTGACTTTAGAAGGGGGTTCACTGCGCTATTTTTTTTAACTGGCACATATCTAAGATTCCGAGTGTGGTTACATATTTTTTACGGATAACCCTTACGGCGTTTTTGACCATTTGTATTGTTTTAGTCGATGTCATTAAAACTTATCTGAGAAAATTACATACGTTGTTGTTATACCAAATAAGTTGTTATTTAGTCAACTTGTTAAAAATTCTGGAAACAAAGTGATCCCTCGAAATCATTAATCCCCTCAAAATTACAAGAGAATTGCAGACTCGGTTTGATTGAGTCTGTACATGAGAGATAATGGTTAAGTGCAACATCGCTCACGCCCCCTAGCACCGGCTTGAGCGGTACTCAATTCTCAACACTTAATAGTGCTGGCATCAATGATGCCGAAGGACCAGAAAATATAACAACACTGAAGTGAAGTACGGGGCAACTTTTTACAGCTGCCACACGGCACTTGACATCTGCTGTTGTGAAGTAAAAAATTCTGGAAACAAAGTGATCCCTCGAAATCATTAATCCCCTCAAAATTACAAGAGAATTGCAGACTCGGTTTGATTGAGTCTGTACATGAGAGATAATGGTTAAGTGCAACATCGCTCACGCCCCCTAGCACCGGCTTGAGCGGTACTCAATTCTCAACACTTAACAGTGCTGGCATCAATGATCCCGAAAAACTATTTTTTCAAAACTAGAAACACCTCCAATGCATTTAGTCAACACATTTATGGTTCTTGGGCATATTTTTAATCCATGACGGTTTTGGTTTAAGTAATTTACTATTATAAGGGAAACATTTTGTGCTGAAACAAAAGAATTGGCATTCTGATAAAATATGATAAACAAGATCGACAAGGAAAGGCGGCATTCAATGAACGCAGCCCCCACCCGACCCAGCAACAAGCGCCAGCGGCAAGGAGCCCAGGAGGACCCCAAAGAAAAACAGGACAGGGCACAAGGCAGAGTACGGGCAGGCAAACCACTACATCAGAATACATTATAAGTAACTTATAAGGAAATAAAACAAAACAAATAAATGATTTAATATAAGGCCCACAATGTCAAAAGGCACAGGGGAAGGGGACATGAGACACGGGGAAGGGGGGGAATAAAATAAATATAAACCAGGGACAAAGGGAAGATACTTACCGTAGACGAGAAACAACAAGAGACACGAGCAAAAGTGTCACCAAAACAGTATAAAACAACATAGACATTCATCTGAGGAACACAGAGGGGCGCCGCCTTGGAACGGTCATAAATCAATACAGGGAACGAACTTAATGTCATGTTGTTGTGGCTACTTTTCACGACCGATTTATGGTGGTGGCTACAAAAATTGCGGATATGGTTTGTTTTAATAAAGATTATCTTCTGTGTGGTTTATTTCTTTAACCCTGCTCGCTGCGCCAGTAAAACCCACAAGCCTTCATGACTCGTCGAGGAATGGCAACTGACTAGTGATCTGCTTTCTTTAGGGATTCTTTATTTATCTATTTTATGATCACATCCGTGTTATTTGTGCCGTGTGGCGGCTGTAAAAAGTCTCCCCGTACATTTAATCAATGATGTTATTTTCGATCCTTGAAGATCGTTCAGCACGACATTATTGTTGTGCTTGTGGTACTTTTAGTTTCAACTTTTCGGCATTTTCTAGTTGGGTGGTTCCAATATTCCTACTTGAATAATGTTGAATCACCCTTAGGATATGTTGCCTGCTTTTTAAATTTGTCTTTTGACTTCTTATCTGTGATACGCAGGCTTCATAACCTCTGATCCCCTTTCAAAATTCTATTTTATTTAGTTCCGCCCATTGTTTTCTCGTTTAGGGCACACGCTTTTTATTACTTGGGGCTTTTCATGGAATGGCACGGAAGTGTCACATTGAAGGTTCCATGATAACCGCCGTATGAACACATCTGCGGATGTTTCTAGATTCAAAATTCTACCATTTCATGCTTAAATGTTGAATTCTGCTTAAGCCGGTGCTAGGGGGCGTGGACGGTAATTTGCACTTTCCAGTACCGTCCATGAACAGGCTCAATCAAACCGAGCCTGCAACATTTTCAATTTTGCCGTGTTGGGCTTTCTTTAGGGATTCTTTATTTATCTATTTTGTTGTAGGACTTTTTATTTTCGAGTTAAGCCTTTAGGACTTATACGTTGGGAATCAAGCAAGGAACTGCCCAATCGCGCATGCCTCGATCCTTACTTCTGTACAAATTCCGGTGACGTACCGTTCCGTACCAAACGTATCCCTGTCATATAGAATAAGACGTATTTTTGGAAACTTTCAAAGATGTAAGAACAGGCTGACACAGCCCTTAAGTCATAAAACTGAGGTTCTGCTAATGCTGCACTTGTCTGCATTCTTCAACCATTTTACAAGTCAAATTCTTTAGGGATAAACAAAGCTCCGTTAACACTAAACTTGTCTGTAGGGTTATCCTAAAGAGAGTACAGATTCTGACGAATACGAATATTTAGCTTTATTTTTTAAGGTAAAAAGTACATCTGTGTTTGCTAATCACATCACCCATGTCTCCCAGTTGTTTTCGCTGATGTCCTTTCAAAATAAGGCATGCGTTTCTAGCAGACGCCTGTTGTCAGGGACCCCCTCTGGAGGTTGGTTATCTGGTATTTGTCAAAATAAGTATCTGAACCAAAGGAACATTTAGGAAATGTCTCCAGCCAGCCTATCAACCTTTTTACCCCAAAGGACTGAGTCCCCTGTGTGGGCGCGCCATATAAGGTTGGCACTGACTTCCCCTGCATGTTAGTCAGTTCTCTTGCACTTGTGTAAAATTAGAGGGCGATCTGGCATACTGAACTGAAGTTATCTGACTATGATCAAATATGATAAACAAGATCAACAAAGAAAGGTGGCGTTCAATGAACGCAACCCCACACGACCCAGCAACAAGAATAGCGGCAAGGAGACCAGGAGGGCGCTAAACAAAAACAGGACAGGGCACAAGGCAGAACACGGACAGGCTGATTACTAAAATGATGAATAATTTGTAACTGATAAGAAATTAACAGAAAACAATTAAATGATTGAATAATAAACCCACAAAGACAGAGGGCACAGGGAAACAGGATATGAGATTCGTGGAAGGGGGTGGGTGTAAATTAAAGAAAGGAAACTAGAGGCAAATGGGAAGATACTTACCGTAGACGAGAAATCAACAAAGGACACAAACAAAAATGTCACCAAAAACAGTATGAAACTACAAATACATAAACAGAGGGGCGCCGCCTTGGAACGGTCAGCTGTATAAGTACTGCTGCGGAGTTTAAACCGGTTAATGGTGCACCAAACCTCACTCTTAGCCCCACCACGTTCCTTTAAACGAGACAGTGCAAAAAATGAATCCCGACAAGTGAAATTCTAACAGTTTTTATGGTTACAAAAGGTGAAATAAGTAAAACACCGTAATGCTCATGTATAAACATATAAAAGAAAACCCAATGACCATAACAAAAGTACTCAATGTCTTAAAGGAAGACAGAGCAACAAAGAGATCACCTACAAGGGCCCATTCAAGTCCCAATATGTTTCTGTTTCTGTCCTGTCGATCCCTATTATTCTCGTGCAACAACTTTGAAAGACATCAGAAAGCTTAGAAAATAAAATGATAAACAAGATCAACAAAGAAAGGCGAGGTTCAATGAACGCAACCCCAAAACGACCTAGAAGGTTCTGATAGGCGAGATCATAAAAATATGACACTTCTCATGATGAACAACTCCTATGGCCGAACCAAACCCCTTGACGCTTGACAGTATCTCCGGAAAGCACTCGAGGTCACTTAAAACCCCCTGATTAATGTACCGAAGATCCGTTGGAAGAACTCCAACCTAGGCCGCTTTTCATGGAATGGCACTAACGTGTCACATTGAAGGTTCCATGATTACCGCCATATTAACACATCAGCTGATGTTACAAAATTCAAAATTGTACAAGTTCATGTTAAATGTTGAATTCTGCTTAAGCCGATGCAAGGGGGCGTGAACGGTAGTTTGAACTTAATAGTACCGTCCATGAACTGGCTCAATCAAACCGAGCATGCAACTTTTTCTATTTTGCTGTGTTGAGCTTTCTTTAGGGATTCTTATTTTCTCTATTTTATCGCCACATCAGCGTTGTTTGTGTCGTGTGGAGGCTGTAAAAGTAGCCCCGTACATTCAATCAGAGATGTTATATTTCCGATCCTTAAAGATCGTTCAGCACGACATTATTATTGTGCTTGTGGTAAAGTAGTTCTTTCTATTCGGCTATTTTCTTGTTGGGTGGTCCCAGTATTCCTCACTTGAATACTGTTGAATCCCCCTTAGGACATGTGGCCTGCTTTTTAATATTTGTCATTTGACGTCTTATCTGTGATATGCAGTCTTCATAACCTCTGATCCCCTTTCAAAATTCGATTTTATTTAGTTCCGCCAGTTGTTTTCTCGTTTAGGGCACACGCATTTTTTTCTTGGGGACCATATGCCGCTTTTCATGGAATGGCACTTACGTGTCACATTGAAGGTTCCATGATTACCGCCATATGAACACAACTGCGGATGTTACAAAATTAAAAATTGTACAAGTTCAATTTAAATGTTGAATTCTGCTTAAGCCGGTGCTAGGGTGCGTGGACGGTAGTTTTCATTTAACAGTACTGTCCATGAACAGGCTCAATCAAACCGAGCCTGCAACATTTTCTATTTTGCCGTGTTGAGCTTTCTTTTAAGGATTCTTATTTTCTCTACTTGATAAGGCCAATCACAGCCTCCCTTCCCATGATAACCGCCGTATGAACACATCTGCGGATGTTTCTAGATTCAAAATTCTACCATTTCATGTTTAAATGTTGAATTCTGCTTAAGCCGGTGCTAGGGGGCGTGGACGGTAATTTGCACTTTCCAGTACCGTCCATGAACAGGCTCAATCAAACCGAGCCTGCAACATTTTCAATTTTGCCGTGTTGGGCTTTCTTTAGGGATTCTTTATTTATCTATTTCCATAGAAGGTCTTACTTAGCCTGTCTGCGTGAAATTAGGAGTCAAATGCTTCCAGGTCATTTGGCAGGCTGGCAATTTAAAGAAATTGTTTTCAAATCTGGAGAAAGAGTGATCCTTCGGAAACATTAATCAAATCAAAATTACATTCAAAGACTTCAGTGACTACGACATGGAAATCCTCGTCACCTCACTGTAATCTGTCACTGATGTTCCACTTTTAAAACTGTTGACCATTCTCTACGGATTGCTGGTCTAGTAATACTAACAGAATTCTCCGGGACCAGGGTACATCTCTTGGATGTCTCCACCGGTGCCGTTTGCAGGTCTTCTTTAGCCATTTGATGTCTGTTTCGGGCCGATGTAGCTCGTTAACGGTCAACCCATCATAAGCAACTCAATGCTCTTGTTATGAACAGTATCACCAGCCAAAGCGTCATCCTAAAAAGGCTTTGGAAGATGCTTCTCCATATCGCACACTTTCCTACGAATTTCCTATTTATTTATACTGTCTTGTTTAAAAGGAACATATTAGGGCAAAGAGTCAGTTTTTGTTGAACCATTAACCGGTTTATTCTTCCCAACAGCACTTATGCTGCTGACCAATCCAAGGCAATCCCCCTACGTGTTCATCAGACCTATGTTTTGTTAATTGTTGCATACAATTGTGGTGTCACTATTGAGTCACCTTTTGGTTTTTCGTCTACGTTCAGTATCTTCACTTTCCCTTAGATTTTTTTCCGGTGATCCTGTTTCGAGATGCATTCATTGAATGCCTTTTTTTCTTCAAATTTTGACCCAATAAGCATTATCATTTGAAATGGTGAAACTTTGATTTTAGACATCCACAGATGTTTTCATACGGCTGTTATCATGGAAACTTCAATGTTACATGTTAGTGCCATTCCATGAAAAGCGGCGTATGGTCGCTAATTAATAAAATGCGTTTAGCCTAAACGAGAAAGCAATGAGCAGAACTAAATAAAATGGAATTATGAAAGAGGATCTGAGGTTATGAAGTTGACATCCTTGATTTTACTTGATTTTGGTAAACTTTGTCCGAAGGAAGAGTTACCTCTGCAGTTGTATCAACAACATCATTGAAACTTTATACATTAAAGTGCATCGGAGTCCGGAACATTGATTTTGACTTTATGCTGCATAGTTCCTATAAAAAAGTCCTATTACGCATCACCAGGATCTTCTTCCATATTTTCCTTGTGTGATCCTCCTCGAGCTGAGGGCATGTCGCTGATGTAATGATGTCTCCTCCCTTTTCTACCGATGTCGGTTGATTCAACCTGTCCACTTGTCCTAGGAGATCTGGACCGGCCTCATTTTACCCCTCTGCGTAAAAAGTCGAGCTTGGGCAATATTTTGTCATATTTTTGTCAATATCCGCTAACTTGCCTTTCAACTCTTCAAGTCATGAATCAATTCTAGATGGTTTGGCTAAGTTGCTGATCTGGGGATCATCTTCCTTCCATGCATGGTCCTTTGAGTATGGATTGCGCACTTTATCTGATCAATTTCCTCTTCCATAGACTTTGGTCGTGCATTTGCTACTATTTCAGCGTGGCAAAATCGTAGAATAGCTAGCGACCACATGATATTCTCAGACTGGATTTCTAAATGCCTCAGATTCCAAGGACACAACACCATCATCCCAACCATGCAGTATTTCAGTGAACGGCTGCTTTGTATTATTGAAGTCGATTAAGGTTGTTTCGGCCAATCTGCTTTTCGTTCGTTTGGCGAGGTCATAATATTCCATGTCCCCGTCACGGTCACCATGTTGACAAAGAATGCACTTGTCTACCTGGTCAAAAATAAGCATAGAGCGTATTTGCAGTCCTTGCCAGACCATTCCTGCGTTACTGTGTACTTTAAAACTTCATGAAGAAAGTTCTTCAATTAGAAGAGCCACCATAGACTACTGTCTTTGTTGTCATGTGTTAGGGTGACTTTATTGAATGCCACCCTTTCTTGTTGATATTGCTATTCATATTTTAGAATATCACTGATTCGTAAAACAGATATAGGAGCTGGCGTATCTGTACCTAACCTAGAACACCTTCTATTAGGAAAAGGAAGTAGCTATTATTGGTTCTCTTTTGATTTTCTGAAATTTAGCACAAATATCCGGTATCGCAATTCTAAATAATTTGCTGTATGCCACGTGATATACCTACCCACCAATTGATTTCATTGTTGTCTTTGCACACACCGACAGTTAAATACAAATCAGTGGACATTAACAAAAAAGTACAAAACTGGTATATGAGAACTGTTCACCGATGCAGTTTCAAGCTGATATCTCGTTATCATTTACTTATAGTTATTGAATTATAGCCTTGAAAAACATGGGAAAAAAATAATACAAGAACTGAAACAAAGAAAATAGCTGAAAGATTGAAATAAAGAGTTATTTCATCCAATCAATTTACAGCATTAGTTATGGGGTATTCATTCAGCCTTCGAATTTTCACAAAGATACTAAAACCTGTGTTCGCTTATCTTTTTACTGTTTATTTCATTGATGATTCTTGGCTAGTAGGAGATTCTTATCAGTCATGTATGCGTAATGCGAATGAAACTGTGCAGTTAATGGATAAACTCGGATTTACGGTAAATCGGACAAAATCGGTGCTAGAACCGTGTAAAAAGCTTATCTTTTTAGGCTTCATACTGTGTTCTGAATCCATGACAGTTAAACTAACATTTGAAAAGGGGGAAGATATAATTACGCTTTGTTCGAAAGTGCTAAACACCAAACGAATCACTATTCGTGTCTTTGCTTAACTTATTGGGAAATTCAGGGTGGCTGAGCCGGGAGTTCAACATGCACCACTATATATCCGACCGCTTGAAAAAATAAACTTCATATAAATATTTAGAAATGAAAGCTTGTGAAATTGGCTTACGCACTTTTTGTTAATCTTCAAAAAATATTCATGTCAAATTGTATACGGACAATACATCATGTTGTTCGTACATTAATAGATATGGAGGTAAGGTTCGAGCTCTCGACGATATTACTAGAAGAATATGGTTCTGGTGCATTGAAAGAAATATTATATTAACGGCAGCCCATATTGCTGGCGTATCGAACACACACACTGACAAACTTAGTAAACCTGGAAATGATGATATGAGTTGTCTTCAGAACAAGGAATTCTTGATAAAATCCTAAAACATCACCAGAGCATTTAAATTGATTTATTTGCATCAAGGTTGAATGCAAAACTTAAAAAGTATGTTTCTCGCTATCCAGATCCATCCGCTATTGCAGTAGATGCATTCACATTTAAGTGGAGTGATAATTATTATTTATTTTACATATTTCCAACTTTCAGCTTGATAGCACGCATCCCTTCAAAAGATAGAAAGAGACCACGGAAAAGCAATTTTGATAGCACCAATCTGGACTACCCTGACGTGGTGGCAAATTCTCATGAGATTGATAAAAGGTCCATGTTTGATTCTCCCAAAAGTGGAAAAAATTCTGAAACTAGAACAAAGCATCCTCTGAAAAAGATGAGACTTGCTGTTTTCGATATATCAGGGCGGGTTAACGAAGGCAAGGTATACCGAGAGACGCTCGAGACATCATCATACAGTCCTGGAGAAATAGCATAAGAAAACAGTACAACTCATATGTTAAAAAATGGTTACATTTCTGTGGACGGGAAGCTAATCCCTTTAATTCCAATATAAACGATATTATCAAATTTCTTGCAAGGACTGAGTTACTCTGCAATAAACACAGCACGTTCAGCTGTAAGTAATTTTGTGAGAATTACTAGTCAGGTAAACAACTAAACATACATGAAAACGAAATAATATCACGTGTTATGAAGGGTGTTTTTAATGAGAAACCAACACGACCACAATACAAAGTAACACGGGATGTAAAGATCGTTCTAAACTACTAAGAAAAGATGGATACTACATCCTTTCTATCATTATCATGTAAGTTGTGCATGCTATTTTTTACTTGTTACGGCTCAAAGATGCCAAACTTTGCATACTATAAAATTATCTGACATTAAAAGAGTAGGAGAAAACATTCTCATTTAAATATCAGCTCTTTTGAAACAGTCAAGACCAGGGTTCAGTTTAGAACCGATTATTTTACAGCCGTATAAATTAAAAAAGAATCTATGTATTGTAACAACTTTAAGGTAGTAGGACCCTAATGGGCACTATCAGGAACTAAAAAATTGACATTATAGGTCAGATGTATACCTTAAAAGTTCACCTGTATGCAAAATTTAAACAAAGTTTACTGTACGGGAATCAAGTTATGGCCACTTTTCTGAACTCAAGCTAGGATGTTATATGGCCCTTTTTTAGAAATGAGGAACCTTTAAATAATCTGCAATAACATTCTAATGAAAAATGTTTTCCCATTAATTTTTGGTAAGAAACAAATAATACCATTCAGCTAACAATCCAAATAAGCAAAATTATGGTTTCTACTTAAAATTTATGAAATCTGTATAAAAATGTTACCCTACCCCACCCATTTTTACCACGTGTCTGACCATTTTTCTACTTAGGGAGCCTAATTGAAAAAAATCTTAAAATTTACCCAAATGAGTGCCTGTTTTCAAAGTTTCCCTAAATTTTTAAAAAAGTATATTGGTTGATCTTGTAAAATATGAAATACTTTTACCTTCTAGATTTGATTATATTTCACTTTGAATATATCAGGTACCATATTTATTACTAGATTTAGCATAATTTAACCAATAAATACCCATATAAATTAAAAAATCAAAGTTAAACACTTTTTTCTTTCCAAATGGGACATGAGAGATACATAAATAATGTTAAAAGAAAAAAGAAAGAAAGAAAGTTGACCCTTCTGGGGATTGAACCCATGGCCCTCATTTTCAATGTAGTTAACAGTAGTTCTAGCCTATTTGAATACTCTTCAAAGCGGAGGTAATGCACTAGGATGCTAATACCTTAAATGAATATATCGCTAGAAGTGAACATTTAAATTTAAGAATGGATGAGTCACTTATTATTTCCATAGTAAAACCACATAAACAGGTTTCCAAACAGACAATAGCACGATGGATTAAATTAACAATGATGAAAGCAGGCCTTGCTGACACATTCAAACCGCATAGTACAAGATCAGCATCGACGTCAAATGCTTTTTATAAAGGAATCCCTTTATCTGACATAATTAAAACCGCGGGATGGAGTACAGCAAAGACATTTGCTAAATATTATCAAAGACAGATTCTTACCACTGAAACTCTAAATTTTGTGCTAGAATGAAGATGTATGTATTTCATTCGTATTTATCAGATATTACGTTCGGGCAATAGTTTTGCATAATGATGTTTACACAATACAGTTATCGCCCAGTTATCTATAAATGTATATTTCATTGCATGATTAGTTTACAATAATATGTAGTAAGCCATACATATGTTTCTTGTTCTTATTGGCGTACTGGTTTTTCCTTTTACACTATTTTATCAGAAATCTCTCTGAACAATCTGTGTGGCCCCTTAAGGGAGTTTATGTGTTGGGTGAAATTAAATGATTAAGCAAAACTTACCTTGGTAGAAGTAAGACGAAGATTGATCATAATTTCATTCGACACAAAACTCCCTAAGGGCTCACAAGCCCGCCCACTACCACCCAAAACGGATTTCTTTAAATATTGTCATCTTATACATAAGATACAAACTTTAAAATGTGACCACTCCACATCGCTGATCGCTGCGTCTGTAATCTGTGTGAGCCTTTAGGGAGTTTTGTGTCGGATGAAATTATGATCAATCTTCACTTTACTTCTACGAAGGTAAGTCTCTCTTAATCATTAAATCATACTTGCACAACATTGTTTTCAATTAGATGTAGCAACCTATTAACTTTAAAAATAACAACTATAAAGTTATGTAAGGTAGAGTTACCATTCTTGTGCAGTGCAATCGAACCACTTTATTCGTAAAGCATCGGCTCTTCCCGTATACTTTTGATAAGAGGCATCGTACGTGGAACACGAATATACCAACGAAATTCGCAGAGGCCATAAGGTTTAGTTTGTTCGCGAGAAAGTTAAACATATACAACTTTTCGCAAACTTGTTTATGCCTGAGTAAGAAGGATAAATGAGTGTTTCAAAATATCATTGTTGTTCTTCCTTCCACTGTATAAAAGAAAGATATCTCTTTATCACTTCTGCCATAAAATGACACACATTGATGCCGCCATTTAACCATGGGACTGAAAGTAGTTCCAATATATCGCCCTATTATGTCAGAAGATTATTGCAAGCATAATCAGCGAAGAGATCAGATTGCTAACCACCTATGATTTTCAATATATCTCAATTATTATTTCAAGTAAAAATTAGAAAAGCAACAGTTACTTATAAGCAATTATCAAAGCTTTGCAAGCGGTACAAAAGTCTCTTACCGTAATTAGTTCAGATACCTTGAAAATTTCAAAGTAAAATAGCAAAAAAGAAGATGTGTACGTAGCGTCATCAATCATGTGCACTGTACACACCTCCTTCGTGAGATACATTTACCTGTGAACCCAAATATCTTTCGAGTCTTGCTTCGGACAAAATAGCAAGAAAATTAATAAGGACAATTTAATAATGTAAATGTTTTGATGTGTTAAATAATCATTCCGGTGCATTTCTCCTTAATGAGATCTATTCACCTAAGAAGTGATAAGTTTATATCTAAAATACGTTTTAAATTACGCTCCGGACAAAACTAAGGCATAAAAAATGACAAAATGTTTATGCATGAAAAAAAAAAAACAACAACAAAAAACAAAAGGAAAAAAATTCAATAACAACATCACAGAACAGGGCAATTTTACTTTACTCAAATTTTATGACAAGAAATTTTTTCTTGCGGCAAATACTTTGCGAGTAGACAGACTATACTTATCAGTGAGAGATTTAAATGACAATTTGATGTTATCATTACATTGCTATCTATCCTTCTTTCAAGTTCCATGGACAAAATATCTGATACATAAAATTAATAACAGAAAAAAAGATTGCCATTAGAAAAAAATATAAGCAGATGAATCAAAAATATTGGTAATTTTAAAATATTTTTAACCATAATAACCAGATTTGTCAAAAATACAAGAGCGATCAGTAATCACATGTGTCGCCTCATGATGGCCAATTTCATGTTTGGACAAATTTTGTGACAGACGGACAGACAGACGGACAGTGCACAACTAGACTTGGTACTGATCATTCCTGTAAAGTTTGGATAAAATTGCACCAGTAGTTTATGAGGAGTAGTCCGGACAAGCTTTTGCGTATCTGGCAACACACAGAAAAAACACCTTTTTATCAAAGGGCCATAACTCGGCCAAAAATCATTCAACCGGAAAACCCGTGCAATATGCGCAAGGACTTGAGCTACAGATCAATCCTGTAAAGTGTCATTGAAATTGCATTAGTGGTATAAGAGAAGTAGTCCGGACAAACTTTAAAAATAAAAATTATTAAAGGGCCATAACTCAAACAAAAATCATTGAACCGGAAAATGCTGACAATATGCACAACTATACTTGGTACTGATCATTCCTGTAAAGTTTGGATAAAATTGCACCAGTAGTTTATGAGGAGTAGTCCGGACAAGCTTTTGTGTATCTGGCAACACACAGAAAAAGAAACCTTTTTATCAAAGGGCCATAACTCGGCCAAAAATCATTCAACCGGAAAACCCGTGCAATATGCGCAAGGACTTGAGCTACAGATCAATCCTGTAAAGTTTCATTGAAATTGCATTAGTGGTATAAGAGAAGTAGTCCGGACAAACTTTAAAATTAAAAATTATTAAAGGGCCATAACTCTGACAAAAATCATTGAACCGGAACATGCTGACAATATGCACAACTAGACTTGGTACTGATCATTCCTGTAAAGTTTGGATGAAATTGCAGCAGTAGTTTATGAGGAGTAGTCCGGACAAGTTTTGTGACGGACAGACGGACAGACAGACAGACAGACGGACAGACAGACGACGGAGAAGTGATCCCTATATGTCGCCACTACTCCGTAGAGGCGACACAAAAATGATGTGCATAATGCTCAAAATATTTGTAGCAATAATTTGATTAGTATATTTCGAGTTTTTGTGGACATATGAACAGACAGACAGAGGGCAAACAAAATACCAACATGTAAAACTTGATCTCCACATTTTGCTATGATGTACTCAGGTTTTAAGTATCATTAAAATATTATTTTTAGATATAACTGGGTCACCTAACTTATTCCATAAGATATTGCATTCGGGATAATGCCCGTTGTCTATTAACACGAGGGGGACAAATCGGTAAAATGAAAAATCGGAAAAAATCATTTACCTACACGTTACATTTAACACTACAACAGTGGTTCTGTTAATAATCCTTTGTGAAAAAAGACATCGAAAAACAATAACAGTAAACGTTTATAATAGCTGCAATATTGTGAAATTTGAAACTTGTCCTGAACAAGGACTATGGTTTAAAGGATGGTTTATCTGACCAATATTTTAAGCATGCTATATTTTACTCACTTCGACATAATCGAGTCATTAGCAGTCACCTGGTACAGGTCAGTTATTTTAAGATATGATCATTCCTCATTCCAAATTAAGATATGTCACGCAGCTAAATGTCGCATGCGATTAAAGGTCGCGTAGAATCACCTTTTACAGGCATGCTTGTTCTAAATGTGGCAAAGTCGCACAACCGATGTCGCGCAAACTTAAAGCTTCAGCATCTCCAATGTTGTTGAGAAAATATTAGATTTTATTATCTGAATTCCTAACTACTTTATCTATATACAGGTTATTTGGTTCAAATGTTGAGCTATATTTTGTAAGCTAGAAAAGCGATTTTCTCAGTTTATTTTTCTGCTGTAATTAAGTCTAAAGAATTATCCATCTAAAGTATGTGTATCAATCGTGTATACCATAAAAAGTACAAATATATTTCTTTTATACAGGTATATGCTGCACTAAGTAGCATTTTTGAACAAGAAGTTATGCTATTGAGTAAACATGTACATTTAAGTATTTTTGTACTTATGCTTGTTTTGCACAACAGTATATATACCTGAGCCACTCGTGTGCCATTTTGAACATTGTTAAGGCATGAGAGCACTTTTAATAGGCCGCGCAACATTTAGGTCGCGGCGCAAGAAGTCGTGCAGATTGGTTTCCGCATGTTGGTCGCGTGCGAGTCTACTTTTGCACACCACGCTAGCTGCATGCGCAAACAGAATAAGCTGAAAATTTTCTATTTGTTGGGGTCTTTTGAATTTATTGGAGTTAAAGAAATGTTGTTGTTGTTGAGATTAATTGTTGTGGTTTAAGTGTTTAATATGCTTTGAACTATTGCTAGAAAATAATGATGCATAATGTTAGTACAACAAAAAAAACTGAATACATGTTATTTCGTAATAATATCATATGGACGAATGAACCGTGTACAAAAACCTTTAACTTCGGAACATCTCGTCGATTATTACTGTTTTGAGCTTATCTGGAGATTTGCGGAAATAGTCGACATTTTGCTATTGTTCGCAGATGCAATTCGATCAACCAGAAGTTCTAACTTTTGTCGTATAGCTGGTTGCACAGGCTAATGAGTCATACACGCTATATTCAAAAAGAATGACAAGTCAACATGTATATACATATATTAAGGTTTTTATTTCATAATGTGCACTATGGAACATGACATGATTTATGAGTATTATAGTTCAGGATACATGCGGACTGATATTATGTCAAAATGATTAATATATGTAACTCTAAAACGTGTGTATCTATATACATTATAAAATGTCCTTATGACAGGTTGTCTTTATATATACTATACTCAAATGTAAAAGGGGGAGTTCGACTTTGGTATTCCACTCGTTCACTTGTGTGTTTGTATTTGTATATTAAAAGTATGTAACATCCGTGAGTTCTTCCTCCGTTATACGACAACGGCTGATTTGGCGCCTAAGACCAGCGATGTCGAAGCGACGATTTTGGACAGCGGGACGCAACGAAGTACCTGAAATAGAAAATTAAAGTGAGTGATCGTTTATATACCTGTTATTTGCTAATTTTGAAGATGTCAGATCAAGAAATAGCTACAAATTTTTGAAAATTTGTCCGATAAAAATTAGACAATATTTCAACTGTC